>NW_021234911.1:0-10358 GCF_002162155.2 Triticum dicoccoides | reverse complement strand
GGCGCCTGGCGGCGGGGCGGGGTGGCGGCGGGGGGCGGGGGCGGCGCCGGGCGGCGGTGGGTGCGGGGCGTCGGGGAGGAGAGGAGAGAACAGAGAGTAACGAGCAGGGGGATGGGGCCGTTAGTTAGGCCCTTCTTTGCCGTCCGCCTATCTTTGCCGTCTGCCATTATCTCCCTTTGCCGTCCGCTAGCGGACGGCAAAGAGGTGGGGCGTTAAGTTTTTTCTAAACGGGCGGGGGTGGGGGCCACCTCTCTCTTTGCCGTCAGCCAGTGGACGGCAAAGAGCCGGCTGATGGCAAAGGCCTGTTTTACCATCTGCCATTTCTTTGCCGTCCGCTTTTCGGTAGCTGATGGCAAAGAGCTTCTTTGCCGTATGCTAGCCGACGGCAAAGAGCTGGCAGATGGCAAAGTAGCTGATTCCAGTAGTGCTTGTTCAATCTCGTTACCGGCAAGTCTCTTTACTCGTTCCGTAACACATCATCCCGTGATCAACTCCTTGATCACATTGTGCACATTATGATGATGTCCTACTGAGTGGGCCCAGAGATACCTCTCCGTTTACACGGAGTGACAAATCCCAGTCTCGATTCGTGCCAACCCAACAAACACTTTCGAAGATACCTGTAGTGTATCTTTATAGCCACCCAGTTACGTTGTGATGTTTGGCACACCCAAAGCACTCCTACGGTATCCGGGAGTTGCACAATCTCATGGTCTAAGGAAATGATACTTGACATTAGAAAAGCTTTAGCAAACGAACTACACAATCTTTGTGCTAGGCTTAGGATTGGGTCTTGTCCATCACATCATTCTCCTAATGATGTGATCCCATTATCAACGACATCCAATGTCCATGGTCAGGAAACCGTAACCATCTATTGATCAACGGGCTAGTCAACTAGAGGCTTACTAGGGACATGGTGTTGTCTACGTATCCACACATGTATCTGAGTTTCGTATCAATACAATTCTAGCATGGATAATAAACGATTTATCATGAACAATGAAATATAATATAATAATAACTAATTTATTATTGCCTCTAGGGCATATTTCCAACACTTTATCGGTCAAACTATAATGACAACATACGCAATTCCCTTTGTCATCGGTATGTTACTTGCTCGAGATTCGATCGTCGGTATCTTCATATCTAGTTCAATCTCGTTACCGGAAAGTCTCTTTACTCGTTCCGTAATGCTTCATCCCGCAACTAACTCATTAGTCACATTGCTTGCAAGGCTTATCATGATGTGCATTACCGAGAGGGCCCAGAGATACCTCTCCGATACTCGGAGTGACAAATCCTAACCTCGATGTATGCCAACCCAACAAACATCGTCGGAGATACCTGTAGAGCATCTTTATAATCACCCAGTTACGTTGTGACGTTCGATAGAACACAAGGTATTCCTCCGGTATCCGGGATTTGTATAATCTCATAGTCAAATGAATATGTATAAGTCATGAAGAAAGCAATAGCAATAAAACTTCATGATCATTATGCTAAGCTAACGGATGGGCCTTGTCCATCACACTATTCCCCTAATGATGTGATCCCGTCCATCAAATGACAACACATGTCTATGGTTAGGAAACTTAACCATCTTTGACTAACTAGCTAGTCAAGTAGAGGCATACTAGGAACACTGTGTTTTGTATATGTATTCACACATGTATCAAGTTTCCGGTTAATACAGTTCTAGCATGAATAATAAACATTTATCATGATATAAGAAAATATAAATAACAACTTTATTATTGCCTCTAGGGCATATTTCCTTCAATCATGGCCACAGAATTGTTGTCCTTGTTGCAACAAGTATCTGCATACATCAATTCAAGCATTCAACTGATAAGATAATTTTTTACTCAATTTTCCTTTCTTTGTGCAAGACTGCAGGGATTGACTGAGATGGTTGTCAATAGATCCCCAAAAAAATTAAGTGACTTGTTGCAAAAATTGTCATGACACCCACATTAATCGCAAATCTCTCCATTGCCTTATTCCAATATTGTTGACATAAAATTACCTTATTTTGATTGTCATAGTCATCTATCACAAATGCATCATGTCCTTGTTTGTTATCATTGATATTTGTCCATGAACAAATAACAACACAAGCAATATGCCTTGTCCTCTACCTTTATGTACTCTAGCCAATTACTAGGTAGACCATACCAATCGGAATTGAAATATGTAAACTGTGTGCGATAGTGTGACACTTCACACATGATTGATTAAGTAGATCTGTGTGTAGGATATCACACACAAGTTCCCTCTCTCGATCATGCGAGATGGACAACTGATCGCTTGCATTTAGTTTCTAGGAACACAGTTTTTATTTTCCTACTGTGTGCTTTGTCGTCATCGCACACAATCCGTCCATATCGTGTGTGATTGGCTTAATAGCCCCATTGTGTATTAGTGTAAGGGTGTTTCATTTCGGTGAGCTTTTTGGACAATGGAGTCAGCAATGTGGGCATGCTTGATCTTTGACCTGGATGGGGTTATTCCGTCGATGAAACACAATTTGATTACTAGCATCTTGAGCCCTCTGGTTATTTCTCCACAAGGTCTCTCTATTAAACCACTTTGGCTAAAACTGGCCCGGCGCAATTAACAAAAGTGTGGTTGATTCAATGACAATTCATTCATAATGGTCTTCCTCTGGTCCCGATGATGACCATTGTCCGCTTTGTGAGGTCATCGAGGGCAATAACCACATATTCTTCACTTGCGTTACCACCTAATTTTTGTGGTGCTGCTTTCATAAAGTGGTAGGATACAAGGGGTATCCTACTAGCTCCTAGAAGATCATTAGGACTAGCGCAGGCAACACTCGTCACTACTTTTGGATTGTCTTTTGATGTCCTTGCCTAGACACTGACAATTCACAATAAGCCTATTATTGAGAATGCTCATCGGCGAAGCTATTGGTGCCATTTATAAACTTTGTGGTTTCTTATTGTAATGGTTAACAAGCAGCCGGATCTAGCCATTGGTGATTTCACTGCACAATTTCGGGATGGCTCGTGGCCTCACTCGACCGTTGGTTCCTTGATCTTGGTTGTATCTCATGGGCACAACTTGTGTCTATGTTCTAAAATTAACAAAGAATGAAATGACATATAGTGCCATGAAATTGATCCACTGTGTTTTTTCTTGGTATTTTACGGTCAACGAAATGCCATGAACCAAAAAAATATCAAATTACATATAATAAAAAAAACGACACATTTGACTATACAAAGAATCATGTGCGCACGATCAATCACGCTTGAGAGAGGAGAAAGTCATCACGGAAAAAAAGGAGAAAGATAATATTATTTTTTACAGAAAGTTCCTATGGAGGTTGTCGTTGATGACTAGTAGAGAAGCATCAAGCCAGCCAAGACGGCGGCCAGCCCGAGCGCTAGCACAGGCTCAGCACCAGCCTGAGCCGCCGAGCTCGGCTGTGGCGTTGTCTGTGTGCACCGCTGCCTCGTCCCTCTCCTTCGGCATCTCACTACCTTGGACTGGACGTTGACCTGTACCTTCATGCCACCGGCGCAGTGCCCCGGCAGGCCGCAGATGAAGTACCGGGTCCCGACGGCGGCGAGCGGAATGACATCGTTGCCGCTCGGGAACGTGGCGACGGGACTAGAGCTGCTGCAGTTGTCGTAGGCCGTCTTGGTCACCTCCACCACGTTGTGCGCCGCAGCGGGGTACTGGAACCGGAGCTCGTCGCCGGTGTAGAACCTGATGGTGGAAGTCCATCGGGTGTAGTTTGTCCGGAGGTCCCATGACCCGGCCGGTGCGCCGACTGTGTAGGTGGCGCCGAGCGCCGTGCCGAACAGCGCCGCCGCGGTCACTGCGGCAACAAGGAGAGCTCTGGTAGCTGCCGCCATGGATGAATGCCAATCGAGGGACTAGTAGTTGAGAAGATGACCCGAGAAGGGTTGGAATGTTGAGAAGATCGAGGGATGTATGATCGAGGTCGCAGCTCTAGTCTGTTTGTGTTGTAGCATATGATGATACTCTGCGATATATACAATGAGATGAGACGGTAGCTCGTTGAATGCGTCATACAGACTCTGTCAAATTAGCATTTGACTCACGCGTCGTTGTACGGGTCGATCTGGAAATTATAACGCGTAATTAAAATGTGGGCTCGTTGAATAATCAAGGATGGGAAGCTGCTAGCCTACTGCCTGATGGATTCCATACATACGCACTGCATAATTGTCAGAATAAAATCCAATAAATCATGAATATTTTGTTTTGTATTCTGGGAAAGTTTCAACCCAGTTGGATGTTGGGTTTGTGATTAACTAGCCTTTTTTTCCTCAAAAAAAAATTAACTAGCCTTTTGAGTTCAAATAGATAAAAATTGTTTACTCACAAAGGATACATCCAAATGGAGTGAAACTTTCACAGAATACAAAACGAAACATTTATGATTTATTGGAATTTTTTTTGAACACTTTAAAATTTCCAGTTCGGAATATGGGTCAATCTGATACATTGGATCTTTAATGAATGGCTGAAAAAAAGGGGTTAAGTCATGGTGAGACTTGGCTTCATGAAGTCACTGAAGCAAGATCCTAAATTTATGTTCTATGAAAGGTCATCTGGATCACATGTAGTTTTACCAACGGTTGCACAATGTGTTTTTTTTTCATTTCTAAACAACGCAAAACATTTGTCATTTTCATTAGTCATGGGAGAAGATTTAGACATATCGGGTCCCTACTGCTTGATCGATATATCCATACTGCCGGGTAGCTGAACTACTAACCGAGTAAGGTGGGTGGGACGTCCAGCTTCACCAACATTTCTTGCAGCTGGACGTTGATGAGATCCTCAAGCTGCACCCCTCGCCATGGCTGGATGACGTACTTGCGTGGCGCCATACTCAAAGGGCATCTTCTCTGTGAATAGTGCGTACAACCTCGCTCATGAGGAAAAATATCGCACTGTCTACGTGTGCCGCGAGTAGGGCTCCAGACGGTAATATTGCCATCTGGGCGACATTATGGGGGTGCCCTGTTCCCCCAAAGGTACGAATATTTCGTTGTTGGCGAGTGGCCACAGATTCATTGGCAACGATGCAAAATAAATTCAACCGGCACATCGAGAAAATTGACATTTGAACCGGAGGACACGTTCCACGTTGTCTGTAGTTGTCCAATGGCTCATACGCTATGGGTGGCGATGCGGGAGTCTTGGACATTACCGGAGCTACGCAACATTCAGAATACCGGACCTGAGTGGCTATTGCACCTGCTAGAGCGATGCACGGGGGTGGAGTGGATGGTGGTTCTCATGACCTTCTCGAGGGCATGCCATTGCAAAAATGAGGTTACACATCAGAAGCCGGCACCACCGGTGGAGAGCTCACGCCGATTCCTGAATAGCTACATGGAGTTCTTGTTGTGTATTAAGCAGTATCCATCAGGGGACACTGCAAAAGCGAAAATGGTGATTGATATTAGCAGCAGAATGCCTGAGATTACCAAGACAACACATCCATCAGCTGTGGAACGGTGGCAGTTTCCTTCATTGGGCTGGGTAAAGTTGGAAGTTGATGGGTCATATATACCAGTACAGGGCGTTTGTGGGGCGGCTATGGTTCTAAGAGATGAAGCTGGTGTAGTCATTTTCTCTGCTAGCAGATTCCTTCTATCATGTTCATCTGCGATGTAGGCGGAGATGGCAGCATGTAAGGAGGGGGTTAATCTCACTATGGATTGGTCTGACAAGCCGCTAATCATTGAGACTGATAGTCTGCAAGCTGTGCCTTTTCTCCAAGAGGATGGACTTGATCGGTCACCGATGGCAACACTTGTAGAGGAGACAAAGAGGAGTCTAAATGAAGGATGTGAACATCGAATCATGCATGTCAAACGTGGAGGCAATGGAGCTGCACACTACATGGCTCAATATGGCTGCACCTCTCTTTGTACTGCCATATGGCTGGGCTCTGGTCCTGATGACTTATGTAATATATGTCAAAACGGATGTGACTCCATGATTTAATCAATATAATCTCGTTTGACCCGCAAAAGAAAACCTTCAACGTGATAATATAATAGTTACACTCTTTTTTTAGGGAAATAATGATCTAGTTAGGGCATCTTCAACACAGACCCTCAAACTGTCCACAACCGTCCAGAGCACTCAGTACAAATACAACGTGGTACCCCTCGGTCTGTGAACCGGTCCAGATGTCTGAAATCTGGCTAACTGGGCGCAAACAAGGAGGCTCTTTGCGGGTGTCCAGACCGTTGTCAAATACATAATAAATAATGTAACGTTTCCTCTGTTCATGGATATTCCAACAGCCGCAAACTGCACATGATAATCGGATGCTTCAACCAATACATTTTTATGTTCCATGAAAGGTCATATCAATCATCTAGTTTTACCGATGGTTGCACAATATGTTGTTTGTTGTGTTGGATATGTAAAAGATTTATTTTTTATGAAGGAAATTTTCATTCAATGGATATATCAAGGTGATAAAACTGCATTGAGCAAATGCCACGGCTTCTGCATAGTATGATTTACACAACAAGCACATTCAACATAGCCAAAAGCAAGATATCCTTTTACAACAAAAAATTAAAAATTCCAGTTTAAGATGAGTCAAATCCTATCAAAGGTTACATCACCATCCATGATGGAAGCCTTCCTATGCGGTCTTATCTTATTCACTGTATTGATCCACCAACCTCTCACCGAGGTGGCATTTTCCCAAGCCAAACTAGAGAAATCAAGTAGGCCGAGCCAGTCGGCGATCTCCATCCAAATATGGGTCATGAAGCGGCATTGGGCGAGGAGGTGCACATATGACTCAGGAGCTTGTTTGCAAAGAGGGCAAAGACCGCAGTTTGTCCATCCCTAACGGTGTAGTCTGCTAACTATCCAAATCCTATTTTCTAAGACCAACCAAGGGAAGAACTTGCACTCCAGGGGGGAGAGGGAGGGCAACCCTTCCAAAAGGTTGTCGGCATGGTTGAGACGGTGAGGTCCTCAAATTGCTCCTTGTAAACCGAGGACGCATAGTACATGCCATCAACAGAGGGCTTCCAAGTAGTTTAATCTCGAACCCCATCAGTGAGGGTGATGTCGACGAGCCTTTCCCAAAGGATAGGCACTTCCTGAATGTGGGCGGGAGGGATGCCCTACTGAATTTTGATTTTGGTAATCACTTGTTGTCCGTCAACACCTTTCTCACCGAACAAGACTTCTTGCGGGACAACTCAAAAATCTTGGGCACAATATCCATCAGCCTTAGTCCCTCCAACCACAAAGATTCCCAAAATTTGGCCATTTTTTCATCCCCACCCATCACTCTTTTCGCAACAACAAACAAATCACGGTCCTCAGGAGTGCACGAGCACCCTTGGCCAGGCCACTTCCTCAGCGGGTTGGCCCATTCGTACCAAAGCCAGCGGAGGCAGAGCACCGAAGAAAATTTCTCGAGGTTGAGAATACCCAAGCCGCCATAGTCTTGGTCTTGCATATTGTCTCCCAGTTTACCTAGCACTTGTCATCTGAGACCTTGTCACAACCAGCACAAAGATACGCACACCGGATAGTGTCAATTTTCTTCTTCACTTCAAGTGGCAAGTCAAGCGGCGTGAGATGGTAGATGAGAGTCACCATGAGCATAGACTTGACCGAAACGATGCGCCCCAGAGTGGCCACGTGCTTTCCATGCCAAGGTGCAAGCTTCCCCACAATCTTGTCTTTGAGGTACTGCAAATGGTTTCTCTTAAGCCTAGTGACTTGACCGAAGTGGCAGCCCCAAATATCTCATCAGAAATGTGGTCCGGGCTGCGGGGAAGGATTGAAGGACGTCGTCGAGGTTAACGTTATCACATTGAATGGGCGCCACAAGACTCTGTGAGCTCGCCAAAAGATTTTAGCGTGGCACTCAAGAATTGAATGTCTTCTTTGACCAGAGCCATGAAGATAGCCGCATCGTCAGCATAGTGTGAAGCACGAATGGTTGCTACACGACCATGGATGGGATGTAGGAGGCCTTGGGTAGTAGCTTTGTTGAGGATGTGATATAGATGTTTAATGGAAAGCATGAACAATAACGGGGAGAGCAGGTCCCCTTGCCGAAGACCCTGACTACGTTTGAAGGGGTCTGTGGCGACCCCATTGTGGAGGACTCTTCATAATGCCGAAGAAAGGAGAGCACAAATCCACTCTTTGAATCTACCGGGTAATCCATGATGCTAGCATGAGGTTCACCTGCATGGACCTTTGCTGTCGGGATGATGGAAGGGACATGGCGGCAGGTTAGGGTGGGGTTGGGGGAGGGGATTCTGTTTGCAAGGTAACCTTTTTCAATTACTACTACTTTGATTTTATATAGCCATCTATTCGGAAAAAAAAACATTTCCCATGCTCGTCAGCTATCTTATACATAATGCCCACGTAAACCTTGTTGCTGCTCTATGAGTGTTGTATAATTAGGTCCTTTTAAGTGCATATTATTTCACCAAGCAATAAGTAGAATTGTCGCTGTTTGTAAGATATCATTGCCTTTTGAGCAATGCAACAATTACATGAGTTATTGTAAAGGATTAACGTAGATGCTTAAGTGGTTTTCTTTGGTCGGGTGAAAATCAAGAGGATGGGCCCACCTAGTTGAATTTAGGGGATGGAGAGGTTAAGGGACGTTTCGTAATGGCTTCGTAAGTGTAGCATTTTTGTTGTCTTTTATACTTATTTGAACACAAAATATTGTGCATGAACAAAGCTAAGATGTTTTGGGTATTTTAATATGATCTACATATAGACTGAAATGAGTGAAGAAACACATTAAAAATGTGTCTATATACATTTGATTCACAAAAAATGTATAACATCTTATATTTGTAAACAGAGGGAGTACTTGATTTTGTATTCAAATGTAATAAAACTTTATGTTAAATATATATTTGGTTTACATGTATTTGATAGTTTAAGATTTATAATCCGTCTTCTATCTTATCTCTAGGAGAGGCCTCTTACCCTCTAAGTCTGTACTCCCTCCTATATATACTCGCCCGCGAGGCTCAATGCAACATTCATCAATTCCATCAATCCCTCTCTATCCCTTCTAACATGGTATCAGAGTCAAAAGTTTTTGAGTTCAAAACCCGGCTGACGCAATTAAATTGCAGCCCACTTTTGATCCACGTTTAGGCCTGAGGGAGCCACACATGAGGGACGTATAAATGTATTGCCTAGTCTCTTTCATTAGATTGGTTTTTTGGTTGCATTGACTAGAGCATGTACTTCTACATGGTATCAAAGTAACTCGTCGGCTTCCTCTACAGTCCACGCATCCGGGATGTGACACCGTTCACGACACTCCCGCTGTGACTGCGGGGGTATGTCAGCCCGTCGGTTGCTATTCTCTCCAGTCTGACCGTTCGCGACACTCCTGTTGTTCGCAACGCTACCGCTATGACTGCGGGGGGATATTAGAGATATATTTGATTTACATGTATTTGGTAGTTTGAGATTTGTAATCTGTCTTCTACCTTATCTCTAAGAGAGGCTTCTTGCCCTCCAACTGAGGCATCCTAACAAATGAACGATTTAAACCTTGTTCCTACACGGCCTGATCAAATCGATCAGGCACTTGTCATCTATCTTCATTGTTCAACTCTTTGATGAAATTATTCTATCTAAAATATTAGAAAGAATAAGTCCATACTCTTATTTCTATATATACTCATCCGTGAGGCTCAATACAACATCCATCAATTTCACCAATCTCTTTCTATCCCTTCTAACGATTTACAATACCATCTCAGCTTGTCAAGCATGTTCCCATCAACATTACCATAGAGCCAAGCAGCAGAACTGTAGCAGAAGTCATGATAAAGGGGGCTGATGATGCTCGTGTGCGTGTCATCGCCGTCTAGGCAAATGCAACAATAAAAGGATAAGGTCGATACTTGGCATGACTTTCACAGATAAAGTTTTTTTCTTAATTTGTTTGTTCGATAAAGGGCGCTTGATGCTAAATTATAAGTTAATAAAGTGATACTTGACATGACTCTTCTAATCACAAATAAACATTTTTGCAGGATCAAAAAATTTGCAAACAAAGTTGACCATGATTTGATGTGATGGACTTGAAGTTGGCTATCATGGGCTGGTCGTTGGCTGGTCAATTCGATTCTGTTGGTCGATAAGGCCCAGTGATGAGCGTACTGATATAAGGTCAAACACATGGATTTGTTGCAACCAGATCGAGCTAATTGTACCTGTCATACTTTTGTCAGCACAAGTACTACTCAGAATTAGCCTCATCCTCGCGTTCCAAAAATATAAAATAAAAATAAATCAGCCTGATCCTGTCA
>NW_021234910.1:0-520 GCF_002162155.2 Triticum dicoccoides | reverse complement strand
GCCGACGTCAACGCCACCAGAGCCGTGCGCCGTCGACGACACCGGAGCCGCCCCCAACGCCACGGAGCCGCGCGGCCTCGTCAACGCCACCGGAGCCACCGTCGACGCCACCTTCCTCACCGTCACCGGAGACGCCCCTGCCTCCCTCGCCGTCACCAGAGACGCCCCTGCCTCCCTCGCCATCACCGGAGACGCCCCTGCCTCCCTCGCCACCACTGCCTCCATCGCCACCACCGGAGCCATCATCTGTAAGCCCCCACCCCTCCTCTCTCTCTCTCATGCATATAGGTTAGCCAGTTTAATTAGGTTAATTATCTAGGTTAGGGCAAAAATTTAGTTAGGGCTTTGACAGAGAAGTAGTTAGGTTAACTAGTTTAATTAGGTTAATTATCTAGGTTAGTGCAAAAACTTAGTTAGGGCTTTGACAGAGAACTAGTCAGGTTAACTAGTTTAATTAGGTTAATTATCCAGGTTAATTAGTGCCAAAATTTATTTTAGGCTTTGATAGAGAACTAGCTGC
>NW_021234909.1:0-887 GCF_002162155.2 Triticum dicoccoides | reverse complement strand
ACGATGGCTCCGGTCGAAAGATGGCCCCGGGAAGCCATAACGGTGTCCGCCTGAGGGAGGCACACCCGGTTTACCAAAAGACCCGCAATCCCTGGCTCTCCTAGGGCTCTTCGATGGACCTGCGATCGTCTCTGTGCGGTCGGAGCCCGCATGCTCAAGTTGTCTAGTCCTCAACGAGGCTATGCTTCGATCCGGCGTCATGATTGCATGCATTCGACCGGAGCCAATGGGTATGTTAAAGAATGGAATGGGGCATTGTTCATCAGTGCTTGGTGTTCCTCGGACGAAATGAGAACAAACATAACACGAAGAGGGAGGGGGGGTAGTGGATAAAAAAATAAATAAAAAATGGAAGCCGCGTGTGGAGACTAAATTAGGGCGGTAATCAATTTTTTTCGCAGGAGAGTCTCGGCCCATACGGAATGCGACTAGGAGGCAAAATTGTGCGGCACACTCTTGTGTGGCAGCTCTCGCGAGCCACACATGGAAGTGGGATTATGCCCCCACAAAAAGACGCAAGTGACCTTTTTTGTGCGCTTTCCCATAACTTTACCCTAAATATTGACAAGTCTAGAATGCGCGTCAAAACAACTTTGCGCCTACACCGTTTTCAGTCCCTATGCTCCTTCTTGAGACACCCATCATCATAGTCTATTTCTACGCGTTTCCTAGCACGCAACTCTCATTCGTGTTCTAGACCGGCTCTAGAGATGCCAACCGGTCTAGGAGAGCACCCCGCTATGACCATGTTGGCATCTGCTCCCCGAGAGCTTTCCAATGGATTCGGAATCGCCTCGATCGGAGCTAGTTTGCTAAAGTTGCAGAGTCCTCCCAGAGGCTATATTTCAACCAGAACTGGTGTTACGATCGCATGCATTTAACCCAAA
>NW_021234908.1:0-939 GCF_002162155.2 Triticum dicoccoides | reverse complement strand
CTCAGAAGAGCCATCATAGCATTTATTGCAAACAGGGGTCACAAAACCCATCATACAGAGCATACAAGCAACAAGCGGAAGCATTACATGTCTGGGTACAGACATCTACAAATGAAAAAGGCTGAAGAGCCTGACTATCTACAACATCCGATCAAGATCGTAGCTGAGGTACTAGCTACTAGTCGAAGTCCACGAGAACACTAGTAAGACCGAAGTCTCCGCTGCAAAAGCATAAATAAAGCAACATGAGTACAAAGGTACTCAGCAAGACTTACATCAGATCCTATCATACATGCATTTGTATCAAGAGGGTAATGTGGGGTTTAGTTGCAGCAAGCCAGCTTTGACTCTGTGGCTAACCTGTTCTACGACTACCAGAAACTCTGGAGGTGAAACAACGTACACGAGTCCACTAACCACCCTACAATACACTACTATGGGTTCATCCCCGTCTCCCTACGAGAAGGCCATCCATACCAGTCACACATGTCTTGAGCATTTTAGGGTATCCACTTCAAGTTGTTTATGTACCATGTAAGCATCCAAGAAGTCCATAACCGCGGACCCGGCTATTCGAATAGATCATGTTAACCCTGCAGGGGTGTACTTCTTCACACACGCTCTCGCCACTTACCGCCATGTACACGTCATGTATCTCGGCAACCTTCAAGCGGAAGCCTGGCGAGGGTGTCGGCCACGACCTGACTAACCACACAAGACTCTAATCCAGGTTTATCGCCTATTCGGGTTCCATCCGCAAGGAGATCCGGCCGGGGTGTCGCTCACGGCCCCAAACGATGTGAGCAGGGTTCCCGAGCCCACCAACCGGGTGCCACTCGGTACACCGGGCCACGTGTGCCTAGTCTGTCCCAAGCCCACCCTGCCGGGTGCCACTTGGTAGAAAAATAGCACTACCTACAAACACCAGAAACTAGTTGC
>NW_021234907.1:0-464 GCF_002162155.2 Triticum dicoccoides | reverse complement strand
GACGTCCGCCTCGACTCGTGTTACGCTAAGACAGGGTGGCAGTGGTGTCACGTGCTCGTCTCGGCATTCGTCGTCGCTACCGCGACGACGTCCGCCTCGACTCACGTTACGCTAAGACAGTGTGGCACTGGTGTCACGTGCTCGTCTCGGTGTCCGTCGTTGCTACCGCAACGACGTCCGCCTCGACTCGCGTTACGCTAAGACAGGGCGGCAGTGGTGTCACATGCTCGTCTCGGCGTCCATCGTTACTACCGCAACGACGTCCGCCTCGAATCGCGTTACGCTAACACAGGGCGGCAGTGGTGTCACGTGCTCGTCTCGGCGTCCGTCGTCGCTACCGCGACGACGTCTGCCTCGACTTGCGTTACGCTAAGACAGGGGGGCAGTGGTGTCACGTGCTCATCTCGGCGTCCGTCGTTGCTACCGCGACGACGTCCGCCTCGACTCGCGTTACGCTAAGACAG
>NW_021234906.1:0-1320 GCF_002162155.2 Triticum dicoccoides | reverse complement strand
GTCCAGCTTAATGCGGGAAAGGTGGGGCTTTGTGATTTGACCCCTCATCGCTCATTTTCTACTACTGCGGCGCTACAACCGGGGTGCCTCCAATTCCAGCCGCTGCTCCGAACTGTGATTTGGTGCGTCGCACATGGAACAAGATGGTGGATGAGCCACATGTCTGGCAAAGGGGTCCTGTTAAGTGTGTCGCCATTTCATGTGCGGACTGACCCTACTTGAGTTGCTACGCCAACACAACAGGAGCAGCCTACCACTTGGTTTTGCTCCTTGGTGAATCCCGACTATATTGATCTAAAAAGATACGTGCTGAACTACCCTCTCCGTCTCAGTTTTTTATTTGTGGGCGTCTCGGTTTATAGGGCCTACACGTAGTTCTAGGTCATCCATTTGACTAACTAAATATGAGTTACTATGTCACAAAAAGTATATCATTGGATTCTTATTGCTTGATATGTGAAGAAACAAGAAATGAGGTAGAAGTTAATGCACCGCGCCTTAGTATTTTGGGATTATTTGGTTTTCGTAAGATGATTTACTCACCTAGACGGAGGGAGTAGTTGTATTTAAAAGTCAAGGGCGGGGCTTTTCCTGCGCGGTAGGCGGGGCAGTTCCGCCTAGTCGGTTCAACAGAGACGCGACAAGACGAGGGAGTAAGCTGAACGTAGGGCTATGTGATTTGACAGCGAGTTACTGTTGGACATGTGGGGCCCCGTGATTTGACTTGCCATTATCATTTTAACAGCGGCGCTACGACCGGCGTGAGTCTCCCAATTCCTGACCACCTCCATACAGGTGCCTCTCCCAATGCTCCACCATGTAGTAGTAGAGGTTGGCTCTTGCATGATAGCCCACTTCTCCACTTTTTCCTTGCCTCTCTTTCCTCCACATATGCAAAAATGCCATGTAAAGCGCACTATTGTACTTGCTCCTACAGGTGCTTAAGCTTGCCACATAGGCATAAAGTCTGATGTGGCAAGTTAATCAAGAAGAGAGAGACTAGTTTGGTGACCCAAGGAAGAAACGGTGCTAAGCATGTGTACCTAGGTGAAAAGACAATTTTGAGTCTATAGCTAATTAAATGAAGCAAACTTAGCAACACCATTTCATTCGAAGAGGTCACTCCTTGGCAAATGCAATAAATACTAGTACTCCTTGTGTCCCATTATATAAGAACGTTTTTGACACTACACTAGTGTCAAAAATGTTCTTATATTATGGGACGGAGGGAGTACGAAGAAATAGATAGAGAGGAGTAAAAAAAATACACTTATAGCCAACCTTATAGCCAACCTTGTTGTAGTATGAGTGACTAAGTGA
>NW_021234905.1:0-4314 GCF_002162155.2 Triticum dicoccoides | reverse complement strand
AACTAGTAACATATTTTTATAGATATAGTAACACTGACGGTAACAAATTTTTCTAACTATCGTAACATTATTGGTAACATATTGTTTAGCTCTAACAACACACTTGGTAACATAATTTTTCATAAATTGTAACACAATAATAGATGGTGGTCAACCACCGTAGTAACACATTTGATTGTACAATAATAGCGGGCCTAATGTGACATGGTAGAGCACATAGCTATCATTTCGCATTCGCTAAATATAGGCAGATCATTGTTCGAATTTTTCCAAGTAAGAAAATGAGGAAGAGACACGTCTCAAATTAGGTTTTTCAATTCATAAGGATATTTCAAAGATCATATCGAGATACATAGACACATTGCGCATTAAAATAAGATTAATGTCTAAAGTCAAAACAACAGAAGCACATTATTGACAAAGAATCAGATTTGAATGCACATTTGCATAAACAAGGTTTCCATCTTAGTAATAGTATCAAACAAAGTACAACAGGTACATCATCTTGCATATCAAATCTATTTCCTAGACATCAGTATCTTCCACAGTTTGAAAGGAATATTAGTTTCCTCTCCCTCGAAATTGTCCAGTCTGCATAATTTATTTCATTACAACTATTATCAACATCTGCCACCTCCTGAAAGTTTCCATCGAACCATGAGTCCTTCAGTTCATTATAATATGTCCTATTAGAGCAACACAAATACACAACTCAAACTTTGAAAACGCAATGAAAAGCAAAAATATCATAAACTAGAAGGATGAATTTATGCTTTTCTTGGAATACCCACGGCAATAACAAGTTCAATGTGGACAACAATGGAGAACAATACATACATAATTTACTAAAATAAAACCACCAAGCTTATGTTATTGATTAAGATGCACATAGTTAACACCTTTAATTAGGAGCACTAGTCATCAACCCATGCAGGAGCTAGTGATTGTTAAGTTGTTTACCCTTGAAATTCAAGATATTATATAGCCATGCCTATAAACTTTTTTTATAGAATGTTCTACACAATATTGACATATATCTAGTTGTTTTGAATACTATGCGAGTAGGTGAATTTCAGAAAATATATACACTCATTGAATAATATAATCCAATGGAAAACTAAGATAAAGTTATTGTTTTAAACTTGATTTTTTTTCCTAACTTGAACTTAAAAATGAGCTTAGATATAGGGAAGGACAACATGAGCACATTACCTTGTTCATAGTGGAAGCATCTTTAGCTGCTCCTAATCCCTCGTAACAAATTGAGAACAATTATTTACCTTCTTCATCTTGTCCAAGAACAGAGCAATATAAGTATAATTATTCAGGAAAGCACTTTTTTGTTGCCTCAATCAATGTAGTGACACAACAACAGTAGCGGAAGTGGTGGTATGACAGGTAGATGGGCATCTTGATTTTAGAAACTATTCCATACGTTGGTTCTATTTCGTCTCCAATGATACTCACCATTAGACTTACATCTGACAGACACAAGTAAGCAAACATGTTGGCAGGATAGAAACTAAGAATTTGAACTATATACAAAATGAATGGATTTGTGCAAACTGAACAAAACAAATGCAATATAGAGTAGGCGGGTTGACATACTTGCTACTTCCGCTTGCCGCTCATTCTGGTTAGACACAACAGCTTGGATAACTTTGTAATCCAATATGCTTTATCAAAATATTTAGACCTTCCCCTTTCAAAGACACATTGTCTCAGAAAGTTAGATGACTCTAAATTTCATATCCTTGATCTGGAGAAAATATATGTGAGTGGATCTGAATGTGGATGCATAACGGAAGTATGAAACCACAGAAAATGCGGTGATGCATACTTACACATAATACAATCATTATATTTCTAACTTCTAAAGATCATATATTAATACAGCCATGTCTGATGTCAACTTTCTAGAAATCCAATATATAGAGTACAATATGTGGCGAGACTTGGAGTACAAGACAAGACATAGTTTGCTTAAACAATCCTATCTCTATCTTCTTATCTCTACAGAATTATACTTCTCACACACCTATGTTGCCTGTTCCGCCTGACTGCCATGTAGGGCTTTGCTTTCCAACAGGAATTACACTAATTATGAGCAAAGCCTACACCAGCAACATAAAAACTAGCAAGCGGACCGTTTTTATAATTTTGTGCCTCTGCTGCATGGATTGCAAAAATGAACCAATGAAATAAGCTACTTAGAGATTCAGAGATGCACATTTGGCTACTCAAAAGAGTCGTAGGGAAACCGTCGATGGAAGTGCAAACTTGATCAAGAAAATAAATGTATTAAATTGTCTTGGTGAAACATATATATCAGAAATGGCACTCAAACATAAGTGCAACATTGCTGGCGAAAAACAAAATACACAAATCTGGTTGATAACAGCCTATATTCACTACTAGAATCACCGTTTATGCCGAGTTTCAAAGAAACTATGTGAAATCTTCACCGAGTGCCAAACTCGGCGCAACGCATTCATTTCATCTGCTTTGTCCTCGTCTTTTCTGGTGGGGATAATACCAGAAATAATGCGGATAACTGCTTCCCCAACAATGACTGACTTGACCATCTCAGCCATGGAGTGTGATATGTGGGTAGCAGGATAACCAGTAAGAGAAACCCTGCACTATGCACCAGCTCAAGAAATGGATAGCTCTCACTTCTACAAGTTCTATTGCTTCTTATTATTACTTCTCCTTGCTTAGTTGGTGTGATTCAAGTGAGCGGCTGAAATATCAAAGCATGTGTTTCCAAAACAAGTGAGTGCCTGAAATATCTAAGCTTAACGGTGTCCTTTTGGGTAAGTGGAGACAAAAGATTTGTCTCACTCCATTAGCTAAGAGAGAGCTGGTCTGCTGCTGCCTGCTGCGGAGCAAAATTGGTGAGACAAAATATATTTGGAGATGAACACTTATACTAATTCTGAAACACTATGAAAACATCGTCATGATTCCAACACATATTTTCAAAATAGCACAAGCTTTTAGACAATTTGTTTTCATAGAGAGAAGTTTATATTACAGCCTAAACTTCTCTTAGGCAGCGGCAAAGCTATGTTGGTGCCTGCCAAGGATTTGGATCCCGAGTGCACATTTTATCTAGCGGGGCGCCAAAATTCTCGGTTACAGCAGTAACCACGAAATCCTGAAAAAAAAATGAATGAAATTTGAATTTTGAATTCAATTATGAATCCCGGAAAAATGATGAGGTGGACGTAATCCGGTTTTCAAAGAGAGGGCTTTGGCGAGCAATGACTCGCTGCAACAGGAAATTAATCGGGAAGGGAGGGTCCACCAGGAAAAGGAAAGGGTGTGTCGTGGGGAGGTTTTTTTGTGTTGAGACCGCGTGTCGGAGATAACATAGCAAATAGTCCGGACAATCACATTTCTCCCCCAAATATGGGTGGGATTTGGGGAAACCCGGAATGTCCAGATGGTTGAATTTTGGGGAGCCCGCTGACGCCCGTTTGATGTCTGACCACGCCCGAATGTATGAGGTGCAACCTTAATCATTTGTATTATTCATTTATATGCATTACAGCCCGTAGCAACGCACAGGCTTTCTACTAGTATTCTATAGATGAGCGTTGGACTCAGTTTATTCAGCAACTAGTGTTTGGCCCAGTGGTTAGGTCGTAAAAGTGTTTCTCTCGCCTTAAGGTTGCTAGATCGAATCATCCCGGCAACATTTATTTTACCGAAAAAGGGTTTCCCCCAAGTTTGTATTACCAAGCAACCAACACCAATAACATCGCAATTGCTGGGGTGAGTATCACACCAAGTCCAAAAGAAAAGAGAAAGAAAGAAGAAGAAACAAATGCCAACAACGACATCTCGACAAAGCACTGCCCGGACAAGTCCTAGGGTTTCCACTGGCACGCAAAGGGGAGTGGGGGTGGATACAACCGACACCCTCGAGAAAGGGATGGCGGCACCCGCAGGCGACACTGCATCGGAGCCGGAAGGACTAACAAGGATTTCTCCCGCATTCCCTACCCCCATCGCCCGACCGGGCTGGAGCCAACCATTTATTTTCACAGAATCTTCTCTTAGGCAGCCGCGGAGCTATGTTGGATTGTTGGTTCCGAGCCGATGCCTCTCAACGTCGGCTCGCCATCTCCATCTGGACAGGAGTCAACTCCATGCACGACCAGTCGCCCGATCCAAGCCACCGTATCACTCGTCGTCGCCGCCATCGTTCACCGGTCCACCTATAAGACATGCTCTGAATTTGCAGGACAAGCATTATTTCAGTGGAGAATCTGGAACTAGCTGAAGCTAAATCTTGAGACATGCTCC
>NW_021234904.1:0-2021 GCF_002162155.2 Triticum dicoccoides | reverse complement strand
GACCCGGACCAACCTTACGCGTACGCTTACGCGAGACCGGTTCCCTCGACGTGCTTTGCACAGAGATGGCTTGCGGGCGACTGCCTCTCCAACTTTAGTTGAACCAAGTATGGCTACGCCCGGTCCTTGCGAAGGTTAAAACGGAGTCTATTTGACAAACTATCGTTGTGGTTTTGATGCGTAGGTGAGATTGGTTCTTACTTAAGCCCGTAGCAGCCACGTAAAACATGCAACAACAAAGTAGAGGACGTCTAACTTGTTTTTGCAGGGCATGTTGTGATGTGATATGGTCAAGGCATGATGCTGAATTTTATTGTATGAGATGATCATGTTTTGTAACCGAGTTATCGGCAACTGGCAGGAGCCATATGGTTGTCGCTTTATTGTATGCAATGCAATCGCGATGTAATGCTTTACTTTATTACTAAACGGTAGTGATTGTCGTGGAAGCATAAGATTGGCGAAACGACAACGATACTACGATGGAGATCAAGGTGTCACGCCGGTGACGATGGTGATCATGACGGTGCTTCGGAGATGGAGATCACAAGCACAACATGATGATGGCCATATCATATCACTTATATTGATTGCATGTGATGTTTATCTTTTTATGCATCTTATCTTGCTTTGATTGACGGTAGCATTATAAGATGATCTCTCACTAAATTATCAAGAAGTGTTCTCCCTGAGTATGCACCGTTGCGAAAGTTCTTCGTGCTGAGACACCACGTGATGATCGGGTGTGATAGGCTCTACGTTCAAATACAACGGGTGCAAAACAGTTGTGCACGCAGAATACTCAGGTTAAACTTGACGAGCCTAGCATATGCAGATATGGCCTCGGAACACGGAGACCGAAAGGTCGAGCGTGAATCATATAGTAGATATGATCAACATAAAGATGTTCACCGATGAAACTACTCCATCTCACGTGATGATCGGTTATGGTTTAGTTGATTTGGATCACGTGATCACTTAGAAGATTAGAGGGATATCTATCTAAGTGGGAGTTCTTAAGTAATATGATTAATTGAACTTAAATTTATCATGAACTTAGTCGCGGTAGTATTTTGCAAATTATGTTGTAGATCGATAGCTCGCGTTGTTGCTTCCCTGTGTTTATTTTGATATGTTCCTAGAGAAAATTGTGTTAAAAAATGTTAGTAGCAATGATGCGGATTTGATCCGCGATCTGAGGTTTATCCTCATTGCTGCACAGAAGAATTATGTCCTTGATGCACCGCTAGGTGACGGACCTATTGCAGGAGCAGATGCAGACGTTATGAACGTTTGGCTAGCTCAATATGATGACTACTTGATAGTTTAAGTGCACCATGCTTAACGGCTTAGAATCGGGACTTCAAAGATGTTTTGAACATCATGGACCATATGAGATGTTCCAGTAATTGAAGTTAATATTTCAAGCAAATACCCGAGTTGAGAGATATGAAGTCTTCAACAAGTTCTATAGCTAAAAGATGGAGGAGAATCGCTCAACTAGTGAGCATGTGCTCAGATTGTCTGGGTACTTCAATTGCTTGAATCAAGTGGGAGTTAATCTTCCAGATAAGATAGTGATTGACAGAATTCTCTAGTCACCATCACTAAGTTACTGAACTTCATGATGAACTATAGTATGCAAGGGATGACGAAAACGATTCCCGAGCTCTTCGTGATATTGAAATCGACGAAGGTAGAAATCAAGAAAGAGCATCAAGTGTTGATGATTGACAAGACCACTAGTTTCAAGAAAAGGGCAAAGGGAAGAAGGGGAACTTCAAGAAGAACAGCAAGCAAGTTGTTGCTCAAGTGAAGAAGCCCAAGTCTGGTCCTAAGCCTGAGACTAAGTGCTTCTACTGCAAAGGGACTGGTCACTGGAAGCGGATCTACCCCAAGTGATTGGCGGAAAAGAAGGATGGCAAAGTGAACATAAGTATATTTGATATACATGTTATTGATGTGTACTTTACTAGTGTTTATAGCAACCCCTCAGTATTTGATACTAGTTCAGTTGCTAA
>NW_021234903.1:0-1223 GCF_002162155.2 Triticum dicoccoides | reverse complement strand
ACACTTGTTGATATATCTAGCATATCAATCCTATTATACCTTGTTGATGTCTAGGACTTTGTTCATGTTCATGACTATGATGAAATTTTGAAAAATATTTCAAAC
Organism: Triticum dicoccoides; assembly: GCF_002162155.2. Classification (NCBI taxonomy): domain Eukaryota; kingdom Viridiplantae; phylum Streptophyta; class Magnoliopsida; order Poales; family Poaceae; genus Triticum; species Triticum dicoccoides. The sequence goes on along the minus strand of NW_021234903.1, from coordinate 1,118 downwards.
TTCCCGGTCATATTACGTATCATTTTTTGAAAAAAAAATTTAAAAAAATTTCAAAACCTTTTTTTGAATTTTTTGCCTCTAGATCTTGAAAGCCCCGTAACTTTTTTGTGTTAGGTTTTTGGGGATTTTGAAATGTTTAACGGGGTTCCCCCTGTTATGTTTCGGATGTAACTTTTTGAGTAGATGATTTTTCATATATAAAACTTTTTAATCTGAGTTCGTATGCAAAAGTTATGCCCATTTTACAAATTTCCAGAGAGATTTTGCAAATAAAGTCAAAATTTATATTTATAAATTTTTCCAACAACTAGACCACATATCACATGGCAAACTTATTTTCTTTTATTTTTTTGACATTTTTATCATTTTTTTATTTTTTTTAAAACTGAAAAGGCGGTCCACAGGGGGGGGGGTGCATTCGGTGGAAGCCGGGCAAACTAGTAATGGCGCACCGTGGGGTGGTGCGCCATTAGTAGTTAAACTAGTAATGGCGCACCACACCCACAATGCGCCATTAATAGTTTTGAAAAAAAATATAAAAAAATTTGAATTTTTTTAAAAAAACTTAGTAATGGCGCACCAGTGGACAGTACGCCATTACTAGTTAAAAACTAGTAATGGCGCACCGCGCAATGGCGCACCAGTGGACAGTACGCCATTACTAGTTAAAAACTAGTAATGGCGCACCGCACACCAGGTGCGCCATTAGTAATATATTACTAATAGCGTACCTGTATGTGGTGCGCCATTGCTATATTCTAATGGGGCACCACACACGTGCTGTGCCATTAGTGTCCATTTCATCTATAGCCGTTTTCCTAGTAGTGTATTCAAGTCAAAAAGATGCAAAGTTAATAATGATAGTGCAACTTATTTGTGGCACTGCCGTTTAGGTCATATTGGTGTAAAGCGCATGAAGAAAATCCATGCTGATGGGCTTTTGGAATCACTTGATTATGAATCAGTTGATGCTTGCGAACCATGCCTCATGGGCAAGATGACTAAGACTCCGTTCTCTGGAACAATGGAGCGAGCAACAGATTTGTTGGAAATCATACATACTGATGTATGTGGTCCGATGAATATTGAAGCTCATGACAGGTATCATTATTTTCTGA
>NW_021234902.1:0-388 GCF_002162155.2 Triticum dicoccoides | reverse complement strand
AACTGTTCTCCTCCATCGTGCAGCTATAGAACTTATTGGAGACTTCATATCTCTCAATCCGGGCATTTGCTTGAAATATTAACTTCAACTCCTGGAACATCCCATATGCTCCATGACATTCAAAACGTCGTTGAAGTCCCGGTTCTAAGCCATAAAGCATGGCACACTGAACTATCGAGTAGTCATCAGCTTTGCTCTGCCAGACGTTCACAACATCTGGTGTTGCTCCAGCAGCAGGCCTGGCACCCAGCGGTGCATCCAGGACGTAATTCTTCTGTGCAGCAATGAGGATAATCCTCAAGTTACGGACCCAGTCCGTGTAATTGCTACCATCATCTTTCAACTTTGCTTTCTCAAGGAACGCATTAAAATTCAACGGAACAACAGC
>NW_021234901.1:0-643 GCF_002162155.2 Triticum dicoccoides | reverse complement strand
TTGCCGTCCACTCCCAGGATGTCCCTTTTTCCTGAAAGAACTATGTGGCGCTTTGGCTCATCGTATGATGTATTCGCTTCCTTATCTTTTCTTTTTCTTGGTTTGGTAGACATGTCCTTCACATAGATAACCTGTGCCACATCATTGGCTAGGACGAACGGTTCGTCAGTGTACCCAAGATTTTTCAGATCCACTATTGTCATTCCATACTGTGGGTCTACCTGTACCCCGCCGCCTAACAGATTGACCCATTTGCACTTAAACAAAGGGACCTTAAAATCAGGTCCGTAGTCAAGTTCCCATATGTCCACTATGTAACCATAATATATATCCTTTCCGCTCTCGGTTGCTGCATCAAAGCAGACACCGCTGTTTTGGTTGGTGCTCTTTTGATCTTGGGCGATCGTGTAAAATGTATTCCCATTTATCTCGTATCCTTTGTAAGTCAATACAGTCAAAGATGGTCCCCTGGACAACAAGTACAGCTCATCACAAACAGTGTTGTCACCTCTGAGACGTGTTTCCAACCAACTGCTGAAATTCCTGATGTGTTCACATGTAATCCAGTCATCGCACTGCTCCGGGTGTTTGGAGCGCAGACTATTCTTGTGTTCATCGACATACGGGGTCACCAAGGTAGAGT
>NW_021234900.1:0-393 GCF_002162155.2 Triticum dicoccoides | reverse complement strand
TTTTTTCTGTTGTAATTTTGTTTGATGAATGTTTTCTGTTAAAACTCGTATTAAGTTTGTTCGATGAATGTTTCATGGGAGAGAGGGAGTAAAAACTCATCAGACATGAGGGGGGAGGAGTCCCCCTCCGGTTCCTAACTCTCTCGGGAATTAAACATATATTCAACATGGGGGGGTCGATACCCCCTCCCCGATAACTTTGACATGAGGGGGGGTGGATATACCCCCTCCCCGATAACATTTTTTCCATGTATGTATGTCGTCGTTGTCGATATACCCCCTCCTTTACCAAGTTAAAAGAGCGGTGTCGTTGAGGCCACCCCGAACCCTTTAAGCGTTGCCGAGGCCACCCCAAACCCTTGAGAAGCGTCGAGGCCATTAATTAATATAATT
>NW_021234899.1:0-1570 GCF_002162155.2 Triticum dicoccoides | reverse complement strand
CCGCTCGCCGCTCTCCCGCTCCGCCGCCGACCGCCGCCGTGCGTCGCCGCCTCGCCGCGCCGTCCTGATCTTGCCGGTCGCCGCCACGCCGCGCCGCCCGGCCCCGTCGCCATCTCCGGCGATCTCGCCGTCGCCGGCGCCACCGTCCTCGCCGGATCTAGTCAGGTGGACCAGATCCACCACCTCCTCGATCCAAACGCGGCGCCCCGTCCCGATCCGCTCCGTCCCGGAACCGTCCCGTCCCGGGTTGACTTTTCCCGGAGGTGAAATTCCACTAAGTCCCAGATTTCTGACATTTTAATGCCATGTTCATGCCATCATATCTCTGCATCCGTAGCTCCGTTTCATGCGTATAATATGTAAAATTGTTCGTCTCGAAGACTACTTCATTTCATCTCATTGCATCATTTTCATTTGAGCTCATCTTGATGCCCGAAATTCTGTTGGAAGAGGGCTATGTGATGTTAGTTTTTGGTTATTATCAGAACATGCACTTTTATCATTTTTGCTATGATTGATGTGTGCACCCTATGGGTTTGAGCCCTACATGTATTTTGAAGTATGCCATGCTATCTTTCCAGAGGTATATGCCATGTATTTTTGTGATCTCTGTGGTGACTAGCACAAGCATGCAAACTAGGGATGATAATGTTGCTGATTTCAGGGGCTTAGTAATTTTACTAAGTCATGCCCTGCTGTTATTTTTATGCCATATGTTCATGTTGTTTCAGAGAGATCCATGCATATTTTGAGCATGGTCAGTAAGTGAGTTTTGCACATATGGATGTTCTCTATCCATCCATGTCTTTGTTTGCAATTATGGAGTGCCATAGCTTGAGTCAATCGAGCTCTACTTTTGCTATAAAATGTTCGGGCACAGGCATCGGATGCGCCCGAGAGGGGCGCACGCCCAGTACGCGCAGACCCGGCAGGGCACCGGCGCAGGGTAGGGCACTGGCCCATCGCGAGGCCATTGCCGGAGCGGGGTCCGGCCAGCGGGCGGGACAGAGAGTGTGACGCCCCCAATTCAATCGTACACTAATCATACACGCAAACGTGTACGATCAAGATCAGGGACTCACGGGAAGATATCACAAGACAACTCTAAAACATAAATAAGTCATACAAGCATCATAATACAAGCCAGGGGCCTCGAGGGCTCGAATACAAGTGCTCGATCATAGACGAGTCAGCGGAAGCAACAATATCTGAGTACAGACATAAGTTAACAAGTTGCCTTGAGAAGGCTAGCACAAACTTGGATACAGATCGAAAGAGGCGCATGCCTCCTGCCTGGGATCCTCCTAACTACTCCTGGTCGTCGTCAGCGGGCTGCACGTAGTAGAAGGCACCTCCGGTGTAGTAGTCGTCATCGACGGTGGCGTCTGACTCCTGGGCTCCATCGTCTGGTCACAGCAACCGGGTAAAGAAAGGGGGAAAAGGGGGAACAAGGCAACCGTGAGTACTCATCCAAAGTACTCGCAAGCAAGGAGCTACACTACATATGCATGGATATATGTGTAAAGGGCCATATCGGTGGACTGAACTGCAGAATGCCAGAATAAGGGGG
>NW_021234898.1:0-1562 GCF_002162155.2 Triticum dicoccoides | reverse complement strand
GGATACTCTGGTGTGGAACCCGATGTGCTGGTGGCAGGAGAGGACCCAATGCAGGAGAGTAGCCTCCCACATCTGGCCAGCCGACGCCCTGGGGCATCACGGTCCGGGCAGGGTAGATCGCAGAACGCGACAGATCACCAGAGCGGACAGAGGGGTGCAATAGCGTCAGATCACGATACAGGTGCTGACGGGTGGTGTACAGCTCATGGCGAAGAGCTCGGTTAGCTCTATCCAGCCCATCAGCATGCAGAACCAGGTTCTGATGGTAGAAGGGCTCTCGGGTGACAGTGTAGTAGGCAGCAGTGTAGTATCCCTCCGCACCAACATCGGATGCGATAGCAATGTGCCTGAAGGGGGAGGTATCCAACTCCTGATACTCTCCACGAAGACGTGTCAGAGCAGCATAAGCAGCATCGTGGACCGCCATATCGATAGTCACTCCAACACCATGAGCAGTGTGCAGCACGGTAGTGGAGTCATACTCCCGAGAGTAGAGGTGGACGATGGCACGGTACTGCTCCTGGTTGAAGTCCTGATACTCCTCATAGACGGTGTACTCAGGGTGCCAGCGATAACCCAGATAGGTCATCATCTCAACCAACACAGCAGGTGATCCTGAGGCACCAATGGCCGTCGTGTGGCGCACGACCTGCCTCGTGGGTTCCATCTGAAAACAAAGATGTTTTCACAAGAGTCAAATGACAATGTGGATAACGTTCAAATACTACTCTAAAGAATAACTAGGGCTTATCCAACTTTGGGGTGAATGTGGTCACGGGATCCTAGTGTTAGAGTTAGTAAAATCGTTTAACCCAAGTAGGAGAGAGTTCAGAGTCCCAGAGTAAGGATAGAGGAGTAAAAGAGCCTAATACCACCCAGATGGCGATGTGGGCCCGTAAGGCACACAACCATGTTAGTAAAAGTTTTTGTAATGTCTAGACTCAACTTCGGCCAAGGAGTGTGGAAGGGGGATTCCTACAGGCAGTCGGCTCTGATACCAACTTGTGACGCCCTCGATTTAATCGTACACTAATCATACGCGCAAACGTGTACGATCAAGATTAGGGACTCACGGGAAGATATTACAACACAACTCTACAAATAAAATAAGTCATACAAGCATCATATTACAAGCCAGGGGCCTCGAGGGCTCAAATACAAGAGCTCGATCATAGACGAGTCAGCGGAAGCAACAATATCTGACTACAGACATAAGTTAAACAAGTCTGCCTTAAGAAGGCTAGCACAAACTGGGATACAGATCGAAAGAGGCGCAGGCCTCCTTCCTGGGATCCTCCTAAACTACTCCTGGTCATCGTCAGCGGGCAGCATGTAGTAGTAGGCACCTCCGGTGTAGTAGGAGTCGTCGTCGACGGTGGCGTCTGGCTCCTGGGCTCCAACATCTGGTCGCGACAACCAGGAAGAAAGGAAAGGGGGAAAAAGGGGGAGAAAGCAATCGTGAGTACTCATCCAAAGTACCCGCAAGCAAGGAGCTACACTACATATGCATGGGTATCAAATGGAATAAGGGTATCATATGTGGACTGAACTACAGAATGCCA
>NW_021234897.1:0-2188 GCF_002162155.2 Triticum dicoccoides | reverse complement strand
GGGTACAGTTATGGGCACTCGACGTCGTGGTATCAGCCGAAGCCTTCGTGACGTCAGCGACTGAGTGGCGCGCGCCGGATTGGACCGTAAGCCTGCTCTTGTATTAAGGGGGCTAGTTCTGCTTCCGGCCGCGTACGCAACGTGCAGGTGTGCAATGGGTGATGGGCCCAGACCCCTGCGCCATAGGATTTAGACCGGCGTACTGACCTCTCTGTTGTGACTAGGTAGGGCTGCGACGTGTTGATCTTCCGAGGCCGGGCATGACCCAGGAAAGTGTGTCCGGCCAAATGGGATCAAGCGTGTTGGGATATGTGGTGCACCCCTGCAGGGAAGTTAATCTATTCGAATAGCCGTGATCTTCGGTAACAGGACGACTTGGAGTTGTACCTTGACCTTATGACAACTAGAACCGGATACTTAATAAAACACACCCTTCCAAGTGCCAGATACAACCGGTGATCGCTCTCTCACAGGGCGACAAGGGGAGGATCATCGGTTAGGATTATTCTATACGATGCTACTTGATGCTACTTGGTGAACTTACCATCTACTCTCTCCTACATGCTGCAAGATGGAGGTGGCCAGAAGCATAGTCTTCGACAGGATTAGTTATCCCCCTCTTATTCTGGCATTCTGTAGTTCAGTCCACATATGATACCCTTATTCCATTTGATACCCATGCATATGTAGTGTAGCTCCTTGCTTGCGGGTACTTTGGATGAGTACTCACGATTGCTTTCTCCCCCTTTTTCCCCCTTTCCTTTCTTCCTGGTTGTCGCGACCAGATGTTGGAGCCCAGGAGCCAGACGCCACCGTCGACGACGACTCCTACTACACCGGAGGTGCCTACTACTACATGCTGCCCGCTGACGATGACCAGGAGTAGTTTAGGAGGATCCCAGGAAGGAGGCCTGCGCCTCTTTCGATCTGTATCCCAGTTTGTGCTAGCCTTCTTAAGGCAGACTTGTTTAACTTATGTCTGTAGTCAGATATTGTTGCTTCCGCTGACTCGTCTATGATCGAGCTCTTGTATTTGAGCCCTCGAGGCCCCTGGCTTGTAATATGATGCTTGTATGACTTATTTTATTTGTAGAGTTGTGTTGTAATATCTTCCCGTGAGTCCCTAATCTTGATCGTACACGTTTGCGCGTATGATTAGTGTACGATTAAATCGAGGGCGTCACAAGTTGGTATCAGAGCCGACTGCCTGTAGGAATCCCCCTTCCACACTCCTTGGCCGAAGTTGAGTCTAGACATTACAAAAACTTTTACTAACATGGTTGTGTGCCTTACGGGCCCACATCGCCATCTGGGTGGTATTAGGCTCTTTTACTCCTCTATCCTTACTCTGGGACTCTGAACTCTCTCCTACTTGGGTTAAACGATTTTACTAACTCTAACACTAGGATCCCGTGACCACATTCACCCCAAAGTTGGATAAGCCCTAGTTATTCTTTAGAGTAGTATTTGAACGTTATCCACATTGTCATTTGACTCTTGTGAAAACATCTTTGTTTTCAGATGGAACCCACGAGGCAGGTCGTGCGCCACACGACGGCCATTGGTGCCTCAGGATCACCTGCTGTGTTGGTTGAGATGATGACCTATCTGGGTTATCGCTGGCACCCTGAGTACACCGTCTATGAGGAGTATCAGGACTTCAACCAGGAGCAGTACCGTGCCATCGTCCACCTCTACTCTCGGGAGTATGACTCCACTACCGTGCTGCACACTGCTCATGGTGTTGGAGTGACTATCGATATGGCGGTCCACGATGCTGCTTATGCTGCTCTGACACGTCTTCGTGGAGAGTATCAGGAGTTGGATACCTCCCCCTTCAGGCACATTGCTATCGCATCCGATGTTGGTGCGGAGGGATACTACACTGCTGCCTACTACACTGTCACCCGAGAGCCCTTCTACCATCAGAACCTGGTTCTGCATGCTGATGGGCTGGATAGAGCTAACCGAGCTCTTCGCCATGAGCTGTACACCACCCGTCAGCACCTGTATCGTGATCTGACGCTATTGCACCCCTCTGTCCGCTCTGGTGATCTGTCGCGTTCTGCGATCTACCCTGCCCGGACCGTGATGCCCCAGGGCGTCGGCTGGCCAGATGTGGGAGGCTACTCTCCTGCATTGGGTCCTCTCCTGCCACCAGCACATCGGGTTCCACACCAGAGTATCC
>NW_021234896.1:0-1554 GCF_002162155.2 Triticum dicoccoides | reverse complement strand
AGAACAAACGGGAGGCATGACTAAGCTTTCAGACATATAAAGAATATGTTGTTCATTTGCAAATAACAAACTCGAGAAAGGAAAAAGTAATACATCTGTTATGGATGCTCTCAATGTAGGCCTTGATTTGACATTTCTCTATGAGTCATATCTAAACATTAAAGTTTTGGCAGCCAAAACAAATCGAACAGGTTTACATGAAGAGAGAAACATAGATCTTCTCTCTGTGAATAACTACTATATCCGTCCTGATTTATTAGCCCCCTAGTATTCAGGGTCATATTTTAACCATGATTCCAACTAATAAAATATAACTTATACACAGCAAAAATTATATTAGAAAAAAATATGTTCAAATACAAATCCAACTATATCATTTTTGGTGACATACATTAACATTGTGTTAGTTAAATTTATGGTCAAAATTAGGCACAAAATACGAAGAAGACGAATAAACCAGAATGGAGGTAGTACATACTCAACTAACCAGCAATTGGGTACACTGTCATGTTAGAGGACTAGGCACTATCTACATGAATCGAGAATTGTCCAGGTCTAGGCCTTAATGAGGAGGGGGGATTTGTGGTGACAGACTGGTGGCTGTCGGGTTAGAGGACAAGTCCCATGTTCAGCAAGAGAGGATAAGAGGACTATGTAGATGTTGCCCACCAAGACTGCCCTGAAGCCAAGAATATATTGGGAATTGTGGAATTTGAGAGAAGGGCGTGCTTTACCTAGATGATGTGAACCATCAACATCGTCATGACCATCGCATTGGTGGAGTAGGGACTGGAGGTAGAGACGTGGTTGACGATGAAGGATTCAAGTGATAGAGGATGTCGCGTTCTAACAGTAAACCGCACCTCCTCGACCGGCAAAATTGAATTGTCGGTCGCTCCATGTTCGTCGTCAGTAATGGGGATGGGAGCAGTGGCGGAGCCAGCCAGCTGATGGAACCGGGGCAAAGTCTTTGCACAACGATGTTGCCCAGCATTTGCCCAACTAATTAGTAATGTTAATCATGATTTCTTTGTGTTGTTTAGTCAAGAATGGCTGAAGCAGCCCGGGCAGCTGCCCCAGGTCGTCAGGAGTTAGATCCGCCATTGGATGGGAGAGGCGATGACACCAGTTGCAGTTTTTTTTCATCGCAGGGTGATGGACGTAGGTTGATTGGACGAATGCGTTGTTGACAGGGGCGGTTAAGGAGAATATGGAATGGGGCTGATTGTGGCGGTGCTGCAGGGAATTTCCTATTTGTCGCATTTTGCAGCAAATAGTCGACCATATGCACACTCGATAGAAAAATGGGGCCGACCTACTAAGCGTGCGAGCCACCAGTTTTGTGAACCTCCTAAAGGTTCATGACCGGTTTTGGGAACCTTCTAGAAAGGTCCTAAACATATTTTTTCTTTTCTTTCTTTTTCTGCTTTTTTGTTTTTATTTTGATTTTTCTTATTTGTTTTGTTTTTTGTTTCTTATATTCATTAAATTCATAATTTCAAAAAATGCTCCTATTTTCATTTTTGTTCAGATTTTCAGAAATAGCATTTTTTT
>NW_021234895.1:0-812 GCF_002162155.2 Triticum dicoccoides | reverse complement strand
GTCAACCACGTCTCTACCTCCAGTCCCTACTCCACCAATGCGATGGTCATGACGATGTTGATGGTTCACATCATCTAGGTAAAGCACGCCCTTCTCTCAAATTCCACAATTCCCAATATATTCTTGGCTTCAGGGCAGTCTTGGTGGGCAACATCTACATAGTCCTCTTATCCTCTCTTGCTGAACATGGGACTTGTCCTCTAACCCGACAGCCACCAGTCTGTCACCACAAATCCCCCCTCCTCATTAAGGCCTAGACCTGGACAATTCTCGATTCATGTAGATAGTGCCTAGTCCTCTAACATGACAGTGTACCCAATTGCTGGTTAGTTGAGTATGTACTACCTCCATTCTGGTTTATTCGTCTTCTTCGTATTTTGTGCCTAATTTTGACCATAAATTTAACTAACACAATGTTAATGTATGTCACCAAAAATGATATAGTTGGATTTGTATTTGAACATATTTTTTTCTAATATAATTTTTGCTGTGTATAAGTTATATTTTATTAGTTGGAATCATGGTTAAAATATGACCCTGAATACTAGGGGGCTAATAAATCAGGACGGATATAGTAGTTATTCACAGAGAGAAGATCTATGTTTCTCTCTTCATGTAAACCTGTTCGATTTGTTTTGGCTGCCAAAACTTTAATGTTTAGATATGACTCATAGAGAAATGTCAAATCAAGGCCTACATTGAGAGCATCCATAACAGATGTATTACTTTTTCCTTTCTCGAGTTTGTTATTTGCAAATGAACAACATATTCTTTATATGTCTGAAAGCTTAGTCATGCCTCCCGTTTGTTCT
>NW_021234894.1:0-436 GCF_002162155.2 Triticum dicoccoides | reverse complement strand
GGTGAACCGGGCTGTAGCAGACTACTATGGCTCATGGAAGCACTAGACCACATTTCCCCATGAGAGAGGCTGCCAAGGATAAACAACTAGATTGTCGGATCCCACACATACCAAGCATTTCAATCATACACACAATATGCTCGATATGTGTAAATACAACATGGCATCACAACATAACTCTACGACTCAAGTATTTATTCATTAGGCTTCGAGGAGCGAGATATTACACACATGGGTCTCATGACCCAACAATCATAGCATACAAATCAAAGCACATGCGGAAGGTTAACATGTCTGAGTACAGACATCTACAAATGAAAAAGGCTAAGAAGCATGACTATCTACTAGATCCTGCCGAGGGCACAAGATCGTAGCTAAGGTATCAAGCTAAACGTCGAAGTCCACACGGAACTACTAGCGAGACTGACGTCTCTCT
>NW_021234893.1:0-5136 GCF_002162155.2 Triticum dicoccoides | reverse complement strand
CGACTAGTCGACGACTAGTCGCGACTAGTCGAGCGACTCGAAAACAGAGAGCAGGATACAAAGATTGAACTCTATGTAACTCAGATTTATTTAATTTCCAAATGATTCCACCCTTTTCACCTTTTCGAATCGTACAGAAGCAAAATGTCTCAAATCTAACAGAATCACCATCAACCAGTCATCACAAAACCCCTCTGAAAAGACAGTTGGAGGCCAACACCGTGCCAGACATCAGCAATAGTGCCGTTTTGACAGATTCTCTTGTGGTTCCTATTTCAGTTTAACTTGTATGCGATCGTTTTATTGCACATCAGCTGCTAGTATGGTTCAAATTCTTCCTAGAAATACTTTTTGTTGATCCGGAGTTTAAAGAGTAGAAGATCTGTAGCTTAAAGAGTATTTTGTGAACTTTAGATACACATAAGTGCTGCTCAAGTACATATATGAAGAGCAATAAACAGTTCACACATAATGTTCATATTTCAGAGTGCATGAACTCCACAGCAAGTAACATAATTCCTGAAGAATCAAGTGACATTTATATTATCCATACGGAATGTAAATTGTCCTTGCTTGCTAGATTTTTATATGAATTTTTGGCAGAGACCATTTTTATCAGGTGAACAACGTGGTATTACCTTTACATGTATATATGTAGATCAGGTTATCTATAAGTCAGACCGTTGCTGTAACCTCACCTTGATTAGTAATAATGTGGAAAAAAGCCTTGACTTGTTTATTAGGCGGTGGCTCTTGATGGCTAATTTAGATAGTAGAGCATCTTGGAAGAAATTGACATCAAAGATGATTGTATCTGAAATAAGACAATTAAGAGGCTTACTCTACAATAGCTGAAATGATTTCCAAGTATAGTGTCGGAATCAAAGAAAAAGAAAGATCGAAGAGTGAGCTTTACCAACCAGTTGAAATGCACCAGCATTTGCGGCCTTATTATCAGTTTTATTAACCTCAACCAGTGCAGTTTGGAAATGTCATTTATCTCCTGCTAATTTCATTGTGAATCAGAATTAGATTTTTCTGAATGAGGCACGAGGAAAATTATGCTGAAAGGCAATTCAAGCATGGAGGGCACTGCAAACAAGTTATTTTCATTATTAAAGGTGCAGTAGTTAGTTAATTTGTTATACTATGCCTGCAAAAAAAACCCCTTCAATTTTAAGTATAGCTGATTCATACTTCAGTGTACATGAATAACTGCACTCAAGTAAATTCCAATAGCAATAGGTCAAAGTTCCATGTTTTGTAGACCTGTAAGTGTCATAATACTGCAACTGACGAGTCGTGTCGTCATTGAAAACAATTCAACATACCACAGTGCATAGTTCAAAAAAGCGCTAGGCGCTAATTGTGCGTTTTGCCATCGCCTTGCGCTTTACTGACCAAAGCGCATGCTTATGCGCAATTAAGCGTAGTTATGCGCAATGCGTTTTGCCAACGCCTAGAGCCTAGGCGTGATTAAGCGCTCGCTTAGGCGCGCCTTTTTTAACTATGCCACAGTGAACATTAGCTTACTTTTCAGTAAATCTAACTGCTTGTTGATTGCAACTTTGCAACTACAGATATGCATCATCAATGAAATATAGTGAATTCGCCACTTAAGAGTGACTTCTGTTGCCTCTATGAAAGGATTTGCAGTTTTACTTTTGTTGCTTGCAACAATCTTACTGAGAATATTCAGATGTATTTCTTTTTCTGAACATGACGCTCAACTGCCATGGGGAACCACTCAACATTATTAGAGTAACCAATATACCAGTGTTGTTACAGAGCAGGCTCATGCGTACATATATTGCAACTTACCTAAGGGTGTCATGACCTGGAACTGATCACAGGGTGCAACAAAAATTGCATGTAAAATGTCTGCTACAGTTAATATCTGGTAAATAAGTACAGCAAATGAAATTGAGCTCGTGCTAATTTTCCATGTCATTGCTGCTGGTGTTTTCCAGGGTTAACCTTATTATACCCAATCACAAAGGGAGTACTATCTTATCACCCAAGTACTGCCTTTTCTTTGTGGTCACCTAGATGTTCGGTTGTTGCCCCAAACTTTTGATTAAATACCTCCGAATCTACACCAATATGATGTCCTTTTGCCTGCTTCAGTTTCTACCTCTAATCCATTGGACTATATCGCTAGGTTGGTAATCTGCTTTCCAGAGTACAAGTTTTGGCTGGTTTTTATTTGTTTATAAGCTGGTTTTTATCTGAGTGTATGTTCATGCAGAGAAAGTTATCAAGTTCATTTTTTATTTTATATTGATGTCAAGCCTTAATGGGCGCACCTTAAGGTTATCCTTTGTTGTTTGTTCTTTTAAATCTGGTCCGAAGGAAGGACGGTACAGGAAGTTATGGTTTGTTTCAGGCGTATATAGATTGTGTCAAGGTTTCTATGCATGGCTTCCTTTCTTGTGCATTTTTGTTGGTTTACAACACTAAATATGAGTTCGTCATTGCTAAATCATTTTCTGCTAGATGCTAGGTTTGTAGTAAACCTGACTGTTGCTTTGACCGTCAATCTGTGAACTAATTTTCTGGTAGATGCAGTGCACTAAACGACAACAGATTTTTTTCTGTTTGAAACCTGAATTTGGAATCGCCAAACCCAAACGGACCTCCTAACAACATGCAGAGCTGGCCATACACATAGCAACACTGTATCATGTCGGATCACATAGGCACATTTGTGAAATAGGCATGCATGTGCTTCTGCTACTGCCACTTCATGCTGAATCCAGCTAAAATTGTATTGTCACCTTAGCACTCAGAACCAGAATTCCTAGCAGTACATATACGTCCTGCCCAACTGGGCATCAAGTGAAAGAGATGATAGGTAACAGTAGTTACTAACTCCGTATCAACCGTATATGTCCATAGGACACTTAAGGGTATCACCCAAGTGGGCAGCAATTGGAAGTAATCACAGAGTACGCAGTTCCATATCAATGTAGCTAAGCGAGTTCACTGTTTCCATAGCAAGCATATGCATGTCTTATCATTCGGTAGCAGCCTTTTATGTTGCTCAGGAATGACGCTTCATGGAGTTGTTGTGGGCTTTCTTTCTCTTAGCTTCAGTGTCGGCCTTCGCCTTTGCACCCTTACACCAGTTTTGGTGCGTCAGCATTGCTTCGATGCTGTAGAAGGTATTTGTGCCACATTTGTGGCAGGTAACAAGACCCCTAATTGCTCCCTTGATAGGCTTCGGCACGTGCTTCTTCGGCATCGTCCTTCCTGCACAACACATCACCAAATGTATATAAGCAGTTGGTGTAAAACACCCCTTTGTAGCTAGCTAACCATGACTGTTATCATGCAAATTCAATGTATCTAAGCTTTGAGGCGAGAAAAAAAAAGTACTAACTTAAGGTTAAGCTTCATGATATAATGCAATTGTGCCAGAAAAAAGAGGATATAGATGTAAAGTCTGCTTATGCACATGGTGTGACACTTGTTTGTATATAACCATGAATGTGATTATTGAACTTCCTTGCAGCTGACTATTGCTGTGGAAAGAAATTTATGTTATGTCTTTGCAGACATGACATGTCAACTACAACTTCCAAGCAAGCTGAGACATCTTCAAACAGAAATAAAAAGAGATGATCTTCCCAAGCTGCATATAGAGATTTCAAATAGTCCATCAGCTTTTAGCATTTTGGCTGTCAGTAACTTTGCTCCTGTGCTGACATTAAAAAGAATAAATACGGGAGCAACCACAATAGAGGATAGGTTTGTGGTAGAAAAATAGAAAAAGCGGTGCTAACCTACAAATCTTCAACACGGTTGCTCATTTTCCTGGTAAATAGATAGATGTTAACATTGTTTGCTATTTGTGCTGCATCCCAGTTTTACTATATAAAGTAAATTTATGCTTTATCTGTACAATTCTATTTTCCTGTATTTGTTCATCTCAAATCTGCTAGTGTGTGAATGATGCATTTTAGTAACTTTGGTTTGTTGGTGTATTGCTCCTGTTCTTGGTGGTTTGGTACTCTAATTTGGAACTTCTGTTTCACTGTTACCTAATCAGGAGAACCAAGTTGAAAGGTTGGATAATCTTAGGGTCTTGAAGTTTAGGACACTTCACTAAAAAGCTCAGTACCTGCAGTTCCAAGAAAGTAAACTGCAACAGGCCGCCGAGCAACAGTAGTGTTTCCCAGTTCAAGATATATGTAAAACTAGCTCTCAAAGTAAGATCTGTGTGCCATGCATTTCTTCATAAATCATAATAAACATTATACTATTTTAATACAGATTAAACAAGCATATATGTAGCTGTTATGGTATACCACAACAGAAATAAGCACTAATACTTCAGGAACCAAAATATAGTGCACAAAAAGTATTTTAACAGAGAACAATAGGAAGTGTCCTAGTATATGGCTTATATTCCCAAAATGGTGGCATCGAGGGGCAAACAATTTGTGTTTTATCTGGTCCATGTGCCTAACGTCTGACATAAAAGGATGATCTCATTTCTGACTTTGCAATTCTCATCTCAGGATCCAGTAATGGTTGCAATGACCGCAGCATGTGCACCAGCACTATCAGGTGAGAACATCGGTCTAAGAAAGTACATTTATGTACCTAACATTCTCTTAATCTCTTGTGTGATGTTGTTTGCAAGAAAATCGTTTGTAGCTGTGGAATCGGTCGACAGCATTAAAAATCAAGATTACAGCGATGCTACCTCATTTGCAGAGATTAATTCCCGCATGCTTCTAATTGATGACTTCAGTACTCCAAAACAGAAACAATCATTCTCTCAAGAGGTACCTACACTGCTTACAACCTGCAATACCGGTTGAATGTGCATGGCATCTGGCTAATAGTAGTTGAATTTTAGTTTGCTTCAAAATATATTACTAACATGTGACAGAAAATGAGATCTCATAAGTAAATAACATGTAGTATTTTACAGATCAATACGGTATTATGTTTGTGACACAAGTTCGATGGTATTAAACTTACAATTTGTCCTGCAGAGTCATAAAACTCTCTTTAAATTGCCCGATGCCACTTGTTTGTCTTTCTCATTTATGCTTTCAACTAATCCTTGAAATTGTAATACATTGATCGTAGGTCTATGCATGCCCGTGCAAGCTTTAACCCTGT
>NW_021234892.1:0-413 GCF_002162155.2 Triticum dicoccoides | reverse complement strand
TTTTTGGGGTTCGTTTGGACATTTTTATGCATTAACTGAGTTTTCAATGCATTTATGTGCATAATTCAAATTTAAACTACATGTGCATGCTCCAATGCATATAAATTGGTTGAAAAATCAAATCTGTGTCCTTGGGTGCATCCTTAGGTCCGATGTAAGAAATGGGAATGAATTTCAAACACAAGGGCACCGTTGATTGCTGGCAAAACATTGAGATGCCTGGTTTTTAAATTCTAGTAAATCCAAAACTCGTCTGAAATTCATGAAACTTGGCATGCTATCATGGAGCCGCATCAAGATGTCGTGGTACAAATTTTGTCCCATTTGGAGCAGGTTTGGGTATATGCTTCTCACAAACCGGAGCTTCTCACAACAAGCATGATGGTTTTCGTTAAGGAACGTCCCACCTCTGG
>NW_021234891.1:0-1212 GCF_002162155.2 Triticum dicoccoides | reverse complement strand
TAATGCTCCTTTATAATCACCCAGTTACGTTGTGACGTTTGGTAGCACCCAAAGTGTTCCTCCGGCAAACGGGAGTTGCATAATCTCATAGTTATATGAACATGTATAAGTCATGAAGAAAGCAATAGCAACATACTAAACGATCGGGTGCTAAGCTAATGGAATGAGTCATGTCAATCAGATCATTCAACTAATGATGTGACCACGTTAATCAAATAACAACTCATTGTTCATGGTTAGGAAACATAACCATCTTTGATTAACGAGCTAGTCAAGTAGAGGCATACTAGTGACACTTTGTTTGTCTATGTATTCACACATGTATTATGTTTCCGGTTAATACAATTCTAGCATGAATAATAAACATTTATCATGATTATAAGGAAATAAATAATAACTTTATTATTGCCTCTAGGGCATATTTCCTTCAAAAAGAACTTCCCCTCCAAATACCCTACTTCGTGGTCCACTCAATGTTCTTCCAGTCCCTATTTCTTATCATTTTTTATCAATGGGTATACCTAAATACGTGACTGGTAAAATCCCAGCCTTGCAGGTGAAGATTTGTCAAGAGTATGTTGTTTTTTCTTAGTCTCCCCCATATTACTTTACAGGACGTACCCAAATGGACTATCCCCTCGAATAGACCAAATATGTGATACGGTCTGCCTCATGGCTATCCTGAGATTACTTCTATCATAGGCCTTTTGTTCCACCCGCCTTGAAAATCCTACATCCTCAAGACTATAATTGCTGCCCTAGGGTTTTTAGACGGAGACCCACAAAGACCCGCTTTAGATATGTTTTTTATACATGATTTTTTGGCCCACATCAGTACAATTACTAAGCTCCCATGAATTCAAGGTCCCTGGTGAATCGAGGCTGGTTTTTATGGAGGACATCCCGATTTGGGTCAACCTGCTGTCGGATGTGGCGTGTGTATGCCGTGCACGCTCGAGGGATTTCCGGTTTTTTTAGGGTCAACATTGATGCTTCTTATTTAGCCAGCATAGCTGGGAATGTCATCAGAAATTACAGAGAGAACAAAGTCTGGGGGAGACCCCAACCACACCTTACACAACTCATCACCTACACCTACTTTAGCTAACTTGTGAGCAGCAACATTGGCAGTACGACGAACCCAAGTCACGCGATACTCAGCCCGAGTATGCAACCGCTCCTTAATCTCCTCAATCCACGAACCAACAGCTG
>NW_021234890.1:0-1315 GCF_002162155.2 Triticum dicoccoides | reverse complement strand
GTTCCAACCCACAAACAATTCCCCTACATATAACTAAAGAATTTCTAGACTCAACATCGACCAGTTTGGCTTGGAGAACCTACAGGCAGTCCTGCTCTGATGCCAACGCTGTCAGGACCCCGACTCGATGTCACATCGATCTAGCTGGTAACACCTCATATCACTTTGCGGCCTCACGCACGGTATCCCCACGGGTGTCGTCTTACCTTTTCCCGGGACCGTTTGCGCCTTTTGGCTCGCGTATATGAAAGTGTCGCTAGCATCCATATGATAAAGAGCCCGGGCTGACATGACTAGTCGTAAACCCAAAGTGGCACAGACTTACAGGGACAGGCATCCATGACCCAGCTTCGAACATGTCGGTCATCAGCAAGTGGGTCCGGGCTGTAGCAGTGGGCTAGCAGGACTCCGGTAAACCGGGCTGTAGCGGGCTAACAGGACTCCGGTACTCAAAGCGTGACATTTCCCCGAAGGGACAGACACAGGAACGAAGAAGGACACATGCCGGCCAGCCTAAGTGTTCCAGAGCTGTAGCAAGCTACCATGGCTCAGCGGTAACACTAGGAGACATTTCCCGGTAAGAGAGGCTACTAAAGATAAACAACTAGATAGCCAGATCCCACACATACCAAGCATTTCAATCATACACACAATATGCTCGATATGTGCAAATACAACGAAGCATCACAACATGACTCTATGACACAAGTACTTTATTTAAGGCTCAGTGAGCCATACATAACATACACACAAAGGTACGGGTCTCACGACCCAACATACAAGTCATACAATCATACAAGCCAGCAGCGGAAGTAACTTGTCTGAGTACAGACAACTAGTAAAATAAAAGAGGCTTGGAAAGCCTCTGGCTATACTATGTGGTCCTTCACAAGCTCAGGGTCACCACCTGGGTCTTTAGCCTACTCGTTGATGTCAACGTCTATATAGAACCCATCAGAAGGGGTTGCAGCGTCTTCTGTAAAAATGTAGATTATAGCAACATGAGTACAAAGGTACTCAGCAAGACTTACATCAGATCCTACATACATGCATAGTATCAAGAAGGGTTGGTGGAGTTATTGCAGCAAGCCAGCTTTGACTCTTGGCTAGGCTATCCTACGATACTTCAACTTGAAATAGTTTTGCGCACACGAGTCCACTATTCACCACTTCAATACACTACCGAGGATCCACCTCCGTCCTCCTACGGAGGAGCCATCCTCGGCACTCACACTTATCTTGAGGCTTTTAGTAGTTTCCATTTACTTGTCTATGAACTGTATAGGCAACCAAGTAGTCCTTTACCGCGGACGCG
>NW_021234889.1:0-1507 GCF_002162155.2 Triticum dicoccoides | reverse complement strand
GTCGTGACAAGGTGAGGCGAGGCAGGCGGCGGAGGAGGAGCGCGTGTGTAAAGCTCCTATTCCCAAGCTCCAATAGCAAATGGTAGAACAACCGTTATAAAGAGGTTCCACTCTTCTTACTATACCAGTATGGTACTAAACTTTCCACCTAACTTCTCACCTCTTGCCATGCACATTCATGAGTCTTAGAGATTAACCAGAGATTATATTGTTTTATATGGGCCTAAGCCCATTTATAATCCATTAGTTCATACAAGTAGAACTACTCGTCCTTCTATTATTAGACAACGGTCGAACAGACGCGTACAACTAGCTCTCTCACTACCTCCATAGTCAGAACTGCTATTAAGCTATCACTTTTTTCTTAAAGAAGGTATTAATATCAAGTAGATACCAATTAAACTCAAACTCTGCATCAACAAGATGCCTAAAAACATCCAAAATGCACATCGCCAAAAAAGAAATTATAAATAGGAAAAAAGAAAGGAGAAAAGACCCTGCAATGGTGATTAATCACCCGCAGTAGCAGCACTATAAATAATTAAGCTATTACTTGCATTGCACTGACACGTTTCTCCTTAATCAAGCTACTTTCTGCTGCTGCCCACTACTTTCGCCGTTGACTAGTGAAATATCTTTTTGATATTTTAATATAAATTTCATATGGACTGAAATGAGTGAACAACACACTAACATACAAAATGTTATTCCCTCCAATCCATGTTGATTGTCGCTGATTTAGTAAAAGTTATACTAAATCAATGACCACTAATATGAATCGAAGGAAGTAGAACATCTTATATTTGTTTTTTAATGTCACAACGGCAGGTTTACGCCAGCTTGAACCATATATATTACAACAGCAGTGGCAGCATTACAAGCTGAAGCAGATGGTTACAGGGGGACGGGGGGGAAACAAAGGTTAGGCCAACTCCACCGCGCGACCCTATCCTGTCCGGCCCCGTCCATTTGGGGTAAAACAGACAAACCGGGCGGCCCAGCGCGCGGGAGCAAACGGACTTTTGTCCGTTTTGTGTCCGCTTTCGACCCATCCGCGGCCCAAGTTTGCGCTGCTTTTGGGGCGAAACAGACAACGGCGGACGGGCGGGACGCGCGCGCTTGTCCGCCCCTGGCCCACATGTCAGCGAACCAAAGCAAAAAAAATCCGCGGCCCCTTTGGCGACATCCCCCCCCCAAACCCTCCCACGTCCCGCCCATCCCACTCCCTCCCCCGTCCATGACCGATGCCCAGCCAAACTCCGGCGGGCTGGCCGTTGACCCGCCCGGAATGGCCAAGAAGAAGAAGGGCAAGGCGCCAAGGAAGCCGCGGTCGGAGTGCACGCCGGAGGAGATCGCCAAGTTGGACGCGGAATCGGCGAAGAGGAGGAGCCGGAGGGCGGTCGCCAAGACCAACGTCGTCGCGGCCAAGAGAGCCGCCAAGCGCGCTACGATTGAGGCCGCGCGGCACAGGGCCGAGGTCGAGGAGAAGGAGGCCATCGTCAGCAAA
>NW_021234888.1:0-832 GCF_002162155.2 Triticum dicoccoides | reverse complement strand
GCAGTCCACCAGGCCCTCGACGCCGCCGCCGATCTAAACCTAGATGACATGCCGCCGAAGACCGCATCACACCGTCGCCCGATCCAGGCCAGCCGCCGCCACAGCCGCCCGTGGCCCGAGGCAGGGCCGACCGCCGCCGCCGTCGAAGCCAACGCCGTCGCTTCTAGATCGACCGCACTTCCACGCATGTTGGGGGCCCACCACCCCTGAGACGCGGGAGGGAGGAAGAGCCCCCGCCACCGCCGTCGGCCTCCTGATAAAGAAATGGAGTTTTTTTTGGTCTGCCACCGCAACTTCATTTCAGTGAACCATCCATCTACTTTCAATCTGAAGAAGAGCCATATCAGATACATCCTCTTTTCGGTCCGCCCAGTATGATCACCCAATAAAGAAATGAAGTTGCATACATCTGTGCTAGAGAACTATAACATTAGTCGAGACTTGCATACATCCTTGCCTAGGAATTATAATATTAGTATTTTTTTGGTGGGACTTCTTTTATTTTGTGCTGAACATGATAAGTATATAGTTCACTGAAAAGGCCAATTTGAAGAAAACAAGGGGGATCTTATATTATTCATCATTACCTATTAAGGTTTTCTAACTTCATGATGTTTTATTTTATTTGTTTTTTAACTTCATAATGTTTTGAAAGCTAGCTAGATCTGTTTGTCTTGAAATTTGCAGTATTTGAGACAGCCGCAAGATAAGAGTGTAACATGCAATAATTTTTCAATTACCAAAATTATTTGTTGTTAACTCTCATTTGGATGTCATAGATAACCAAGACGTACACAGAGATAAGCAAGATTCAGTGCTCTGCCCTGCCCCC
>NW_021234887.1:0-1592 GCF_002162155.2 Triticum dicoccoides | reverse complement strand
AGGCGAGAGACGGAGAGAGGATAAGGGACGTGTGGATGTGGTCTCTTCTGGAGAAAACCAGAAGCGGTGCGCTTGGGGCCCACAACTACATGGTGCGTGGCGTGTGACCGGATGGAGTTTCAGCCGGCGCGCCGTCTCGGAACGTTTTCCTAGTAAAAAGAGTAATGACACGTGATTTTCCTATAAGCGTAAGAGACTACGAGTAAAGACCTCGTTGCAGTGGTGGTGGTCGTGCCATCGTCAGACTCCAGTCCATGATGGTGATGTAGTGGTCGTGGTGTTTCTTCTCCTCTCATTGGTCCAGTTCGCCGCTGACGAATTCGGTTTGCACTGGCCTGGCCCCTTCCTAGGCTCGGAGGTGCAAGGCATAAGGCACTGGGTGAAAGCCTTGTTCTTCGACAGTGTTCGTTCCCGGTGATCCTCCATGGAGTCCTTGTCGAAGACTAAGTCTTCTCACTGGGTCAAGGCCTGTCGGAAGGGAAACGTGTTAGAGGCTATTGAATAGACAATATCTATCCCATGTTTGGTGGGGCAATCGTGCACAGGTCTGAGCGAAAGCTTCTTGATCAACGAGGTTCGATGCCGGTAAAATGCCGTCCTTGTCGTTTCCCTTGTTGAAGACGTCTCTCAATATCTTGCTTAATTATGATTGCTCCAGGAATAGGTCATGATAGGTATAGATACAATGAGCAGTGAAATGTTTGTTGATAAACACTAGTGCGGAAAAAGTCTAGTGGTGGCATGCCAAAAAAACTCCTTTGGTGGCATGGACACCCCACGCTATCAATATGGTGTCATTGTTAAAAATTAGTGGCACCGTTGGGAGCCCACACTAAGATATGAGTGCCTTGATCTTCCAAACCTCGTGCCTACTAAGATATGAACTTAATATAAAACCTTCAGGGCTGGAGTGGTCATGGATTGGCGTTGGCGCGGCGTCGAGGTACTTTGAACGCGGCCACCACACGGGACTTCTCAAGCACCTGCTAGAGTAGGGGATCATCGTCAAGCTCTCATCAACCTTCTGAATCGGACAGGTAGGCGGAGACGAACAGAGCATTGGAGAAATGGCAATAATGGGTGTAAGCTACTGGACTTTTTCAGACACGCCCGTTCGCACTGGCTATGGGTTCTAGGCGGGGACGTGCACAATGGTTAGATAAATTACCAGGAAAGGGAATGGGCGGGAGGATCTCTTGGTGAGAATGGGCTCCTATCATTACTAGGCGCATTCCCTGTGAGAAACAAGCTTGCCAGACTGGGACAGGCAACCTTGTGCCCTTAAACAAAGTTGATATTTCGGGCATATTGCACACGATTAGCAATAGAACTGTGTTCGTGGACATACTACCTATCGCACAAATTTGTATCCAAGAAATTATGTTCACTACCTTACATGCAATTCCATCTTCTTTTTTCGTGTGCGAACTGCACATGATATTTCACACAATTTTGCTACTATTAGGCTAGTCCCAACAGTGTGCGGAGGTTCGGACATGATGATCCTATTTGCTCACGTGTGTGATGCTTCCCTTTATGGCACACAATTCCTTTTTGCCAATCATGTGTGTTGTCTCGAGTCATTGCGCACT
>NW_021234886.1:0-721 GCF_002162155.2 Triticum dicoccoides | reverse complement strand
AGACGGTAGAGGGTTGAATCTTCGCGCGAACCCCAGTGTTCGGACCTCAAGGGTCTGCCGGAACCCGAAATCGGACAGTCTTCACAATGCCTACTAGTTCTATTTCCTCAACCCTTCCATTTCCTCACTCATGTGTTGTTGAACCTGATCATTACTATTTGAAGCCTTTAACTGAATACTTTCTCTATTTCCTCAATCCAATTTCTTCAGTCACATTGTCTTCAGCCTGTTTATCCGGTTTTCACACTATCTGTACTCCGTGCTTCTTTTCATTCCATCGTGATGACTATGTTGTTGATCTGTTATGCTTATGCCTGAGTACTTATGTCACTGCTAGTGTGTCTTTACTTAGGAATTTCTTCACCTAGAAATTCCTCAGTGACAAATTTGTAAAAATCGCCTATTCACCCCCTCTAGTCGATATAACACACTTTCAGCTATTTGATTTATCAGGTGTCACTACCTTTTCCAAATACTTTGCTTGTGCTCCTCCGCGATCAGCAATCACCCTCTTCCTTTTGAACGTCTGATACACAAGAACAACTTTTCAATGGATAAATATGGTATGATGACAGATGGAATATGTACTGAAAATGGATAGGCAGGGCGTATTCACATACATGATGTGTAAACTAAGCTAATGGCAACGAAACAAAGTAGAAGAAATGCAAAGCATCAGTTGCAAGATATGTGCGACCAATATAACCTTGGAAAGTTAGAG
>NW_021234885.1:0-3264 GCF_002162155.2 Triticum dicoccoides | reverse complement strand
ACGCGGCGGCTGCCGACGGGACGCATCGGCATTAATACGGCCAGCCGCGTCCACGCTGTATAACCGCCACAATTGACGCGCGGACCCGCTTGGTGTGGGGTCGCTATGAATAAAAAATGTATACATATACGTACATGCGCTTTTTGCTGCGGGCGGGCGGGGAGGGGGGGGGGGCATTTTCTTAAATATGACCATCATATCCCTCGTTATGAAGGGGTTTCTGGCAATCTCAGACCTCGTGTTTACGGGGTGTAGTGAAGCAAAAGTGTTCTCTTTTTGTTTGAAAAACAAGCAAAAGTGATCTTATTAGTAGGTGCATCTATTTTCAGTCAATACAATTATTTGGAATATCACCATATATATCTCAAGCTGTTCTTGAATTGTTTTGGTTGGTTGCATTGGATCTCCACGAGAGATTTGTACGTAGATAGGAGTGTCGTGGAGCACTGATCTCTCTACCACCACCGTACCCGAGGCATTTCACATCTTGTGGCCTCGAGGAAATGGAGGTGCTGCAGTGCTGCATCTGGACAAGGTGCAGACTCTGGTGAGTCTCCTTTGACCTTGAAACTTTGGCTGCATCCTCCAGACCCTCGAGATTCCTTGGCCTTGTGAATGATGCACTTGATGTGGCTCTCGTTCCGTTCTTAATTTGCTACAGCGAACGGAGCCCATCTTCAGCTTGACTACAGTGCTGCACTTGGGAAGGATGCTTCTGTTAATTATGTCAGGGTTTTGAGGTAGGGTTTCCATGCAATCTTTGGACTGTGTGTGCACGTTTTAAATTCTTATTATGATATCAACACCTAAATGACAAGAAACACATGGTGTTCTACCATTCAACCTATACAATACAGTACTGTTCTAATTGTGTGCTTCATTCATTCAAATCTACATATCTTGAACAGCACAAACATCTCTAAACAAATTCTAGCTGCTTCAATATTACTTTGTTACCTGCAAAGCTGATGCTCCAAAGGCAACTTCCTCGTGAGACTAAAAAGTTTGCGTGTTACGTGTGCTCTGCAGAACGATATTAAGGGGACAAAGCAAAATCACCTAAGGGACAGGCAAACTGATTTTGCATTTGGCTGCTGGTGCCCCAGTTGGACAATGACACCATACTTTGTGGAGTAGTTGCAATGACATCATAGTTGTGACATGGATCGGATAAGTAGGCTTATGTGTGGTTCAGATCTGTTTATTGCCATGGTGCCCATCCAATAACTGAAATGGACCACACCGCCATCCGCTGAAAACAACCACCCTGTTGACCAAGTGCTGCGACAAGGTTCATGCACCTGTGCCTTGAGGATTCAGTGCCACAGGTAATTTGCATCTCATTATCACACCATGCAGGCACAAGCAATGAAGCAAGGAGAATGTGTAAATCGGTAGCCACCCCTCGGGCATCACCTTGCTCTATTTTTGGTTGGATAAAACCAAAGAGGTACATGTGGTCCCAGATGAAAGACAAAAAGAGAAGGCACTCCCAGCACTCCACCCTTGACCTTTCTTCTTGCGAAATCCTCCTCCTCTTGCAGCATCAGTGCGAGCACCAGGCGGGAGCATGGCCAGCCAGCCTCTGGTATATATATAGCCTCCCTCCTGCCAAGCACAATTCCCTCACACACACACATCTGCATCCATCGGCCTAGGCCCTCTCTAGCTCTCTGCCAGTGCGCGAACTCAGCTGTGAGGCATTCTGCGTTCTTCCCGTTGGCGACCACCTCCGCATCCTCCGGCCGTGTGCCGACCAGGAAGTATGCCCATGTACGTATGCCGTTCTACTTTTTCCTATGCCAGCGGAAGTTAATTAATGTCCATATTACTGGCCTACTTAGTGCTGACTAAGTGCATTTGCAACTGAACTCATCTTCCTGAATTAATGCAGCATACCTGAAGATCGTTACTGGTAGGTACCACATGTGCGGGCGTGAGGGATGGACCTGGCCCTTAGCGCGGCACAGTGGGTGGTTGGCAAGGCGCTTGCCCCCGTTGCGGATGGCTTGCTACAGGCGTGGGCTGCCAGTAACAAGCTCGGCCCCAACATGGATGCCCTACGAATGGAGCTGTTGCTCGGGAAGGCCACGCTGGAAAATGCAGGCGACAAGGAGCTCGATGGCCACGAAGCTTTGGAGGAGCTACTGCAGAAGATGCGGGACTTGGCTCATAATGCCGAGGACGTACTTGACGAGCTGGACTATTTCCGCATCCGCGATGAGCTCTACGGCACCTGTGATGCTGCCAACGAGAACGCCAGAGGTTGTGGCCACAATCTCCTCCTGAATGCACGCCACACCGCCAAAGCTGTTGGCAAGCTGCTTTCCTGTACATCTGCTGCAACCTCTGGTGATCACGTAGAAGAAGAAGCAACACGAGGAGTCCTGTGCTGCACTCCGCCTTGTGCCAGGCATAGGACACGCGGCAATTCCTCCTCAGCGCCAGACACTAGTCTAACTGGTGGGGAGGTCGGCGGCCGCATGAGCAAGCTCGGTAAATTCTTGCCTTGCTCTTCCTTTCCAAATGTTCATGATGATGATAATCCCGGCAATTCAATCCTTCGTGGCATCCACACACGTACGACACCACAGAACAATCCTGCTGAAGAAACTACAAACTTAAGATTTCATAGGGTGGATGTCTCTAACAGAATGAAGCAAATTGTAGAGCAGCTGCGACCCATGCGTCAAGAGGTTACCACCATCCTGCGGGATTGTGGGCGTAGAATTGCTCCAGACCCTGCCCATAATCGTCCCAACCTAACCTCACAAAGTCTAGAGCCAAAATTGCATGGGAGAGATCATACGCTGAATAGCATCGTACACGACATTACTGAGGGTAAATATTGTGAGAATGACCTGACTGTGCTTCCGATTGTTGGTCCTGGAGGCATAGGAAAGACAACTCTTACACAATACATACATAATTCGAAAGAAGTGCAGAACCATTTGAGGTAGTGGTTTGGACATGTGTATCTCTTAATTTCGACCCAAATTAGTTGTTAGAAGAGATTAAAGGGAAAATCCCTAGAGTTGAAGGGGAAAAGGAGGGTGGAGTAGAGAACGTGATTGAACAAAGACTAAAATCTAAAAGGTTTCTACTTATATTGGACGATATGTGGAAATTTGGTGATCAGGAGGATTGGGAAAGGTGGTTGTTGCCATTCAAAAAATCACAAACGAAAGGTAGCATGATTCTAGTCACAACTCGGTTTCAAGCACTAGCAGAAACAGTTAAAACAATTGATCATTATATAGAACT
>NW_021234884.1:0-400 GCF_002162155.2 Triticum dicoccoides | reverse complement strand
ATCTAGCAATATAAAAATATTCAGAGGAGTTTTTGGGCATTGTTTGAATTATTTTTAAATTCAAAACAGTGGCAAAAGAATTAAATAAAAACAAAACAGAACAGAAAAATATAAAACAAAATTTACCTGGACCTTACCTGGCAGCCACCCACAGCCCAACACTGTGCAGCCCACCTGCGCAGGCCCAGCCCACCTCCTTCCCCCCCCCCCTTGTCCTCTTCCTCCTCTGCCCGGAGGACGAACAGAGGCGAGGCGTGGCGCGCGCCGACGCTGCCTCGGCCACCTCCTGCTTCCCCCTGGCCACCTCCTGCTTCCTCTCGTCGCCCTGGACTCCGTCCGCAACGCCACGCAGCCCCTGGCCCTTCTCACTCCCCATGGACCGCTCCCCCTCCCCTGTCTC
>NW_021234883.1:0-394 GCF_002162155.2 Triticum dicoccoides | reverse complement strand
TGGTTGGTTCCGTGACCTACCGTGCTAGAGGTCGTGGGTTCGATTCCCACAACCACCCTTTTCCTTTAAAAAATCAATTATTTTTTGAAATTTTCATATCTTTGAAACCCTAACTTTAAATCTGACATGCCATATATGAAAATTCATCAGAAAAATATGTAAATTTCAAATATGCTATTATCATTAATTTTTGAAATTACGTTCAGGGTGCAAACTTAAATAATACCTTCTTTGTATGATGAGATATTTTAGAAATGCCTATTACATATGTCCTTATAGATTGGTTGTTTTTGTGGAGCTATCCTACATGTTTGCAACCAAATTAAGTCTTGAACTGAATTATGATTGCACACACACACACACACACACACACACACACACACACACACACACA
>NW_021234882.1:0-1636 GCF_002162155.2 Triticum dicoccoides | reverse complement strand
CACCTTTATCAATACTTCATGTATACTCGCAATATTCAGATTTCAATCTTAGTTTCTTGCTTGTTCTTCGTTTGCTCGCAGGAAACAGACCCTCGTGGTCAGGTTGATCGTGCTCCAGCGGGGTCAATAACCTCTCGGAGTTGGTTTAGCGATTGCTAAGGCGCGACGTCCTCGCACGTTCATAGTCGGATCGTCAAAGTCGACTTCCACCAAAGCAAAATCCACCATCTCATCGAAAGACGGGAAACCTTTGCCTCTATCAAGTGGTATCAGTTTTCAGGTTGCTCGGTGAGAATTTCCAGTTTTCCTAGATTAGATTTACTTTCTTACCTATTATCCAAGAAAAAGCCACAAAAAAGAGTTAGATCTATTCATCCTTGGTCCGAACCAATCTGAGCCTTTGCATAATCTTTTTAGGGTTTTGCTTTGTTGAATTATCGGTTGCATCGTCGTGTCGAGTTGCTGGTCTTAGTGTCTAGTTCGTTTAGAGTTTCGAGTTCTGTTCACATTAGTCACGTCGCCGCTGCATCGTTATCCCTTCCGCTGTCCACCACCCAACCATCAATTTCCTCCACGTGCTACCCACTGTTCATTGTCATAATCATAGTTGAGATCGTTCCCATCTTCGCTTGATCCAATCTACATCTTATCTAGTTTTTTTTGGAAAGAGGGAGAGAGAAAAAAAGATAGAGAAAAAAAATGAGAGAAAAAAAAGTAAAAAAAAAGTCAAAGAAAAAAAAAAGAAAGGAAAAGAAAAAAGTGTGAGAAAAAAAAGAGAGGAGAAAAAAAAACAAAATTCGGATCTATCTAGACTCAATCTCGTAGTTGAATTGGGATTGGAATCTGTTTTGCGCACTGTTCAGTAAAACAGATGTATCTTCCTCATACGAAGTCAGTTTTGGCTCCGTGAGTACTCAAATTGAAGATAGTGACGAGCCGCATCTAAATAGTTGCAGAAGCTAGTTCAATATTTGACACCTCAAAATCGGCTTCTAAATAGGTCTTTTTGCCCTCCGAAGTTCGTGAACACAACTTGTTCCAATTTTTCAGGCCAGTTTTAGAATTCTTTGACTCCTCATATCAACTCGGAATTGAGTGATTCTTTTTGCATTGGAAAGCTTGAGTTAGTAGCATTCTTTGAAAGAATTTATCAGAAAATTGTCTCAAACTTTTCAAGAGGAAAGTTGGAGAGAGAGTTGTTGTATATCCTGCTTGGCAGTTGTTTTTCATCGTTATCTTCACTGCCGTTGTGATCTTCACTTATATCTTGCTGTCAAGAGCTACTTAGTATCCTTCATTGATGCTAGTTGTGCTACGCCGTGACCTCATTAGTGTTCTAGGCTCGCGTCTCTAGTCCGGTCTAGCCTAGGACCAGCACAGTACCGTCGTTGAGCGTTTATTCAACATTGCATCTTTGAATTGATTATTGCTAATCTTTTGCTACCATATATAGCCAACCCAGCTCCACATATTTCTACACCGTGTATACGTACGCTCCCCTGGCAATCGCTTTACTCAATATTCGGAGTTACTTGACACCGCTAGTTGCCGATCACCGCCTGCTGCATGGTAAGAACTTGTGATGAGGACATCAATACCATTGTTACACCCACAGGCCCTGCTGCTATACATACTG
>NW_021234881.1:0-1236 GCF_002162155.2 Triticum dicoccoides | reverse complement strand
ATGTATGTATATGTGTGTACCAGATAACTTCGACATGAGGGGGGTCGATATACCCCCTCCCCGATAACTTCGACATCATGGGGGGAGGGGGTCGCCGAGGGTCGAGGGTCGAGGGTTGCCGAGTGTTCGAGGGATCGAGGGGGCGAGGGTCGGGAACTAGCTAGGGTAGAGGGTCGAGGGTCGCCAAGTGTTCGAGGGGGCGAGGGTCGGGAAGAAGAGGAGAAAAAAAGAAGAGGAAAAAGGAGAAGAAGAGGAGAGGAAGAAAAGGAAGAGGAGAAGAAGAAAGGAATAGAGGAGAAGAAGAAAAAATAGAAATTTTTTTTCTATTTTTTCTTCTTCTCCTCTATTCCTTTCTTCTTCTCCTCTTTTTTTTCTTCTTTTTTTTCTTCATCTTCTTCCCTTCCCGATAGGAAAGTTTTATATAGAAAGTTACAATTTTAGAAAAGTTTTATATATGCAAAAGTTACAATTTTAGAAAAAGAAGGATAGGAAAGAAGAAAATAATAAGAGGAAAGAAAGAAGAAGAGGAGAGGAAAAGAAGAGGAGAAATAAATAAGAAGAAGAAAAAAGAAGAAAAATAAGAGGAGAAGAAGAAAGGAATAGTGGAGAAGAAGAGAAAATAGAAAAAAGAAGAAGAGGAGAGGAAGAAGAGGAGAAATAAATAAGAAGAAGAAAAAAGAAGGGGAAGAAGAGGGAGAAGAAGAGGAGAGGAAGAAGAGGAAGTCTTCTCCTCTATTCTTTCTTCTCTTCTTTTTTCTTCTTCTTCTTCCTCTTTATTTTATCGGGAACGAGGGTTGTCGAGAGGGTCGCCGAGCGGTAGAGGAGAAACCCTAAATAGAAAGTGTCGTCGGTGTGAGATACATGTACCGTCGGTGTCGGACACTACACCCACATCCCACAAGTGGCGCGGGCTTCGACGCCCACGTCACTTGTGGGACGTGGATGTAGTGTCCGACATCGAAGGCCACATGTATCTCACACCCACGATACTTGCTAGCTATTTAGGGTTTCCTGTACCGAAAAGAAGAGGAGAAATAAATAAGAAGAAGAAAAAAGAAGAAAAAGAAGAGGAGAAGAAGAAAGGAATAGTGGAGAAGAAGAGAAAATAGAATATAGGAGAAATATATTCTATTTTCTCTTCTTCTCCACTATTCCTTTCTTCTTCTCCTCTTCTTTTTCTTCTTTTTTCTTCTTCTTATTCTTCTTCTTCTTCTTCTTCTTCTTCTTCTTCTTCTT
>NW_021234880.1:0-388 GCF_002162155.2 Triticum dicoccoides | reverse complement strand
TCTCAACAAACACACCGCAAAAAGAAGATTACATCAAATAGATCTCCACAAGAGAGGGGGAGAACATTGTATTGAGATCCAAAAAGAGAGAAGAAGCCATCTAGCTAATAATTATGGACCCGAAGGTCTAAGGTAAACTACTCACACTTCATCAGAGAGGCTATGGTGTTGATGTAGAAGCCCTCCGTGATGGATGCCCCCTCCGGCGGAGCTCCAGAACAGGCCCCAAGATGGGATCTCGTGGATACAGAAAGTTACAGTGGTGGAATTAGGGTTTTGGCTCTGTGTCTGATTGTTTGGGGTACGTAGGTATATATAGGAGGAAGGAGTATGTCAGTGGAGCAACAGGGGGCCCATGAGGGTGGAGGGCGCGCCTGGGGGGTAGGCG
>NW_021234879.1:0-1411 GCF_002162155.2 Triticum dicoccoides | reverse complement strand
CAGAATAGGCCAAAACGGCGAGTGTTAATGTCATGCACGTAAGCGCACCTTGGGGTTCATCAATCAAGAAAATCGCTCCGGGACCCCAAAACGGTGAGTAATAGTCCATGAAACGGGCCAGAATTGGCCAAAATGGTGTGTGTTAATGTCATGCACGTAAGCGCACCTTGGGGTACATCAGCCAAGTAAATCGCTTCGGGACCCCATAACGTTGAGTAATAATCCACGAATTGGGCCAGAATCGGCCAAAACTGGGAGTGTTAATAACCTGCACGTAAGCGCATATTGGGGTTTAGTAACCATGAAAATCGCTCCGAAACCCCAAATCGATGTGTAATAGCCCATGAAATAGGACAAAATCGTCCAAAATCGCGAGTGCTGAAGAACGACACGTAAGCACCCCTTGGGCTTCAGCAACCATAAAAATCGCTCCGAGACCCCAAAATGGTGAGTAATAGTCCACGAAACAGGCTACAATCAGCCAAAATAGCGAGTCTTAATGACGTACACGTAAGCGCATCTCGGGGTTTAGTAACCATGGAAATTCCTCCTTACCCCAAAACGATGAGTAATAGTCCATGAAACAGGTCAGAATCGGCCAAAACGGTGAGTGTTGATGAATGATATGTAAGCGCACCTAGGGGTTAAGCAACTATAAAAATCGCCCGGGACCCGAAAACGGTGACTAATAGGCCACAAAGCAGGCCAGAATAGGCCAAAACGGCGAGTGTTAATGCCATGCACGTAAGCGCACCTTGGGGTTCATCAACCAAGAAAATCGCTACGGGGCCCCAAAACGGTGAGTAACAATCCATGAAACGGGCCAGAATCGGCTAAAACGGTGAGTGTTAATGTCATGCACATAAGCGCACCTTGGGGTACATCAACCAAGAATATCGCTTCGGGGCCCAGAAACGGTGAGTAATAATCCACGAAACGGGCCAGAATGGGCCAAAACTGCAAGTGTTAATGACCTGCACGTAAGCGCACATTGGGGTTCAGGAACCATGAAAATCACTCTGGAACCCCAAATCGATGTGTAATAGCCCATGAAACGGGACAGAATCGGCCAAAATTGCGAGTGTTAAAGATCGACACGTAAGCACACCTTGGGCTTCAGCAACCATAAAAATCGCTCCGAGACCCCAAAATGGTGAGTAATAGTCCACGAAACAGACTACAATCGGCCAAAATAGCGAGTGTTAATGACGTACACGTAAGCGCACCTCGGGGTTCAGTAACCGTAGAAATTGCTGCTTACCTCAAAACGATGAGTAATAGTCCATGAAACGGGTCAGAATCGGCCAAAACGGTGAGTGTTGATGAATGATACGTAAGCGCACCTAGGGGTTCAGCAACTATAAAAATCGCCCGGGACCCGAAAACGGTGACTAGTAGTCCACAAAAGAGG
>NW_021234878.1:0-1727 GCF_002162155.2 Triticum dicoccoides | reverse complement strand
GTAGCGCTCGCTGCTACCGACTCGATTTTTTCGCTTGGGCTTTACATGTACACTTAACTGGACACTAAAAGCCATCGGAAGCCCATAGGTTAAGGTCCATTGTTCCAGCCTTTCCTTCCAATGGCGACTGCCACGACCCCACACATTTATCATCTCCCTAATTAGCAGATACTGTAGTAACTCATTGGCGTTCGGCCACTCGAATCAAACCAGCGTGAGCACTAATTAATTCCTCGGTCGATTGATTTCCCATCAATCTACTATACCGCTGTCGTTCCTTCTTCTCTGCCAAATAAATGGAGTAGTAATAGATGGGGTTGTTCTTATCACAAAGGGTATTCTCGGACTGGTTGGCGATCTATGGGAGACGCTGCCTCCGCCGTGCAGCCATCGCATGCGGCGTCGCTCCCATCTCTTACCCGGCCGTGCTTGGAAACTCCCCGATTCAGAGGACTCCGACAGAGGTATGTAGCGGTGGTGCATGTTGGTGTTGGGGTAGGGCATGTTTAGGGGCCAGAGGAGGCCGTCGACGACACTGGTGGCCACGCCGTCGATCATGTGACGTCCAAATCGGGCAGGAGGCTAGGAAGATGCGCATAGGGGTGTTTTGTCTCTTCCCTACATATCTCTTCCACGACAGGCACCAGCTACGCGTTCCATTGGACCAGCGCCGCCTCATCACAAGGTAATCACCATCGTTTGCCGCGACTGAAAATCTTTCTACCTATATCTTTGTCTGATCGTTGTTCTTGATCTGCAGTTCATCTCTCCCTCTCTCCTATTAATCTGCGGATGCCTTCAAATCTTCGCTACCCGACGGCTATGACTCCGCATCCGACCTTGCCAGAATCGACGGCAAGGAGCTGCGATGATCCCCTGCCAATCTTCTTCAAATTTTGTGTAGTGTAGTAAAATCGTGATCATATACAATTTGAGAAGGTGAGATATCTGCATTTTTCCCTTCTGAAGAACATGTGTTAAGAATTTTTGCCGTGGGATTTTGGACACAGAAAAAAGTGCATTCTGTTTGACACGAGAAAAATCTATTAATCACTCCGTGAGATGGGAAAAGGGGGAGTTTGATTTCACTCATGTGCCGGGGAAAAAGAAAAATGCGGGCGTGCCAGTGTACCGTAGTACACAAAGAAAAGTGATACGGGAAACAAGTATTTCATTTATCTGTTTGGATGAACAAAATTACAAGATCCCATTTAAAAATGGTTGTGCTCCATGGCCTACTAGCGCGGCCTGCCTGACTATGGCGATGTGCGGTCTCCTGGTTCCCGGGGCCTCGAAAAGCTCCCGGCTAATTACTTCCGCGGGTTGCTCCGCCAGATACCTCCGATTAAGCCGTGTGGTCGTCTTCGTCGTCTTCGCTTCGCATTCTCCATGCATGATGATGATGGTGTGAGTGTATGGTGTGGGCGGCGGCAAAGCTCGTGTCCTCATCGGTACACGTGCCGCTCAAAACATGGCTTTGTGCTGGCCATGTTCGCCCTCGCCGTCGCACCTCATCGGTCTTGACAGTGTTGATGTAATCGGTGTTGGGGTAGCATGGATCCTGCTTGGCTCGGACTTCTTGACGATGTAGCGGCTTCGTCAGGGTACACAAGGGGTTGCCTCGCGGGAGTACTCTTTTGTGGAGACCGGTGTCAGTGTAAAACCAACGCACACTCGCATCGGCATGGCCGGTGTGGTTGGCGTCTCATCTCGACTAGACGCCGAGG
>NW_021234877.1:0-476 GCF_002162155.2 Triticum dicoccoides | reverse complement strand
CCTCGGCGTCTAGTCGAGATGAGACGCCAACCACACCGGCCATGCCGATGCGAGTGTGCGTTGGTTTTACACTGACACCGGTCTCCACAAAAGAGTACTCCCGCGAGGCAACCCCTTGTGTACCCTGACGAAGCCGCTACATCGTCAAGAAGTCCGAGCCAAGCAGGATCCATGCTACCCCAACACCGATTACATCAACACTGTCAAGACCGATGAGGTGCGACGGCGAGGGCGAACATGGCCAGCACAAAGCCATGTTTTGAGCGGCACGTGTACCGATGAGGACACGAGCTTTGCCGCCGCCCACACCATACACTCACACCATCATCATCATGCATGGAGAATGCGAAGCGAAGACGACGAAGACGACCACACGGCTTAATCGGAGGTATCTGGCGGAGCAACCCGCGGAAGTAATTAGCCGGGAGCTTTTCGAGGCCCCGGGAACCAGGAGACCGCACATCGCCATAGTCAGG
>NW_021234876.1:0-633 GCF_002162155.2 Triticum dicoccoides | reverse complement strand
TGGGCACTTTTCATTTGTGTCAATATCAGAACCCAAGAAAGTTGCCGAAGCTTTTATGGAACCTGAATGGATTCAAGCCATGCAAGAAGAACTTCAACAGTTCAAACTGAATAATGTCTGGGAACTTGTCAAGCGACCTGATCCTCGCAAGCATAACATTATTGGAACAAAATGGATATATCGAAACAAGCAACATGAGCATGGTCAAGTCGTTAGAAACAAAGCACGTCTTGTGGCTCAAGGATACACTCAAGTTGAAGGAATTGACTTCGATGAAACATTTGCTCCTGTTTCTAGGCTTGAAGCTATTCGCATACTGCTAGCCTACGCTAATCATCACAATATCTTGCTATATCAAATGGATGTAAAGAGTGCATTTCTCAATGGCAAGATTGAAGAAGAAGTATATGTCGCACAACCACCTGGCTTTGAAGATCCAAAACATCCTGATATGGTGTACAAGCTAAACAAAGCACTGTATGGCCTCAAACAAGCTCCTCGTGCCTGGTATGATACAATCAAAGACTTCCTGAAGAGCAAAGGCTTCAAACCTGGATCCCTCGATCCCACTCTCTTCACAAAGACATATGATGGTGAACTGTTTGTGTGCCAAATATATGTGGATGACATAAT
>NW_021234875.1:0-26636 GCF_002162155.2 Triticum dicoccoides | reverse complement strand
GGGGGGCAGGCGCGCCCCCCTACCTCGTGGCCTCCTGTTGATTGGCTTGACGTAGGGTCCAAGTCTCCTGAGTTGTATTCGGTGAGAAAATCACGTTCCCGAAGGTTTCACTCCGTTTGGACTCCGTTTGATATTCCTTTTCTTCAAAACCCTAAAACAGGCAAAAAATTGCAATTCTGGGCTGGGCCTCCAGTTAATAGATTAGTCCCAAAAATAATATAAAAGTGGATAATAAAGCCCGATAATGTCCAAAACAGTAGATAATATAGCATGGAGCAATAAAAAATTATAGATACGTTGGAGACGTATCAAGCATCCCCAAGCTTAATTCCTGCCCGTCCTCGAGTAGGTAAATGATAAAAACAGAACTTTTTATGCGGAGTGCTACTTGGCATATTTTAATGTAATTCTTCTTAATTGTGGTATGAATATTCAGATCCGAAAGATTCAACACAAAAGTTCATATTGACATAGAAAATAATAATACTTCAAGCATACTAACAAACCAATTACGTCTTCTCAAAATAACTTGGCTAAAGAAAGTTGAGGGAGTCCTGGATTAGGGGGTCTCCGGACAGCCGGACTATATCCTTTGGCCGGAGTGTTGGACTATGAAGATACAAGATTGAAGACTTCGTCCCGTGTCCGGATGGGACTCTACTTGGCGTGGAAGGCAAGCTAGGCAATACCGATATGTATATCTCCTCCTTTGTAACCGACCTTGTGTAACCCTAGCCCCCTCTGGTGTCTATATAAACCGGAGGGTTTTAGTCCATAGGACAACATACAATCATACCATAGGCTAGCTTCTAGGGTTTAGCCTCTCCGATCTCGTGGTAGATCAACTCTTGTACTACACATATTATCAAGAATAATCAAGCAGGACGTAGGGTTTTACCTCCATCAAGAGGGCCCGAACCTGGGTAAAACATCGTGTCCCCTGCCTCCTGTTACTATCTGCCTTAGACGCACAGTTTGGGACCCCCTACCCGAGATCCGCCGGTTTTGACACCGACATTGGTGCTTTCATTGAGAGTTCCTCTGTGTCGTCGCCGTTAGGCTTGATGGTTCCTTCAATCATCGATTGCGATGTAGTCCAGGGTGAGACTTTTCTCCCTGGACAGATCTTTATATTCGGCGGCTTCGCACTGTGGGACAACTCACTTGGCCATGTGGAGCAGATCGAGAGTTACGCCCCTGGCCATCAGGTCAGGTTTGGAAGCTTAAACTATACGGCTGATATCCGCGGAGATTTGAGCCCCTGCCTAGTGCGCCACACGGCCACGATGAGCATGATTTAGCTCTGCCATCGGACAGTGTCCAGGAGATCGCACTGGCAACTGCTCCGACCCTCAATTCAGAGACAACAACGCCTTCCATGGGCGGGTGGATAGACCCCGTCATGGAGGCCGCGCTCTCATCAGCGATCGAGCCAAGTATCGACCTTACCCTTCACAAGAGCCATGATGCCGAATTGCTGGACTCCTCCCCGGCCACGGACTCCGAACCGCCTGCGCCCGTGCCTATCGAATCCGATTGGGCGCCGGTCATGGAGTTTTCATCCGCGGATATTTTTTAGCACTCGCCCTTCGGCGACATACTGAACTCATTAAGGTCTCTCTCCTTGTCAGGAGAGTCCTAGCGGAACTACGTTCGGCAGGATTGGGATGCGGATGACGAAGAAATTCACCACCCACCCACCACCCACTTAGTAGCCACTGTCGACGACTTAACCGACATGCTCGACTTCGACTCCAAAGACATCGACGGTATGGACAACGATGCGGGAGGAGAAGAGGAACCACTGCCCATAGGGCACTGGACAGCCACCTCATCATATGATATATACATGGTGGACAGACCCAAAGAAGGCAATGGTGATGAGACAGCGGAGGATGACCCCTCCAAGAAGCAACCCAAGCGCCGGCGTCAGCGGCGCTGCTCTAAGTCTCGCCAAAGCAAAAGTGGTGACCCTGGCACAGGAGATAATACCACTCCGGACAATGCCGAAGACGACAACAATCCCCTCCAGAAAGATTTAGGGCAGGAGGATGGAGAAGCCAGCCCTCCCGAGAGAGTGGCAGATGAAGAGGCGGAGGATGATAATTACATGCCTCCCTCCGAAGTAAAGGCAAGCCTCGACGATGACGAGTTCTTCATGCCTAAGGATCCCGTAGAACAAGCGCTTCAAGTGCCGGCTTATAGACATGGAAAATAGCCTTAAGAAAAAGCAACATCAGCTTCAAGCTGATCAAGATTTGCTAGCTGACAGATGGACTGAAGTCCTTGCGGCCGAGGAATATAAACTTGAATGCCCCTCCAAGATTTACCCAAAGCGTAGGTTGCTACCCCGACTGGAGGAGGAAGCACTCAAGCCTACATCTCCGACATATGACGCGGCTGACCGGCCACCTCGTGGCCGCGACAGAGAGGCATTTCAGCCAAAAGCTCAGCCCGCACTCCGACGCCACTCAAATAAAAATGTCAAGGCATGGGGAAATACGCCAGACCTGCGAGACGTATTGGAGGACAAAGCAAAACATGCAATATCGATCTATGGATCACGAGGGCACGCCACTATGCGAGATGATAATCGTTACACCGGATACAGTAAAAGTAAGTCCGGCCGGGCCGAACACAGCGGGCAAGACTCATTTGAGCCGCGTCGCGATATAGCACAGTACAGAGGCGCCGCACACCCCCTATGCTTCACAGACGAAGTAATGGATCATCAAATCCCAGAGGGTTTAAAACCCGTAAATATAGAATCATACGACGGCACGACAGATCCTGCGGTATGGATCGAGGATTTCCTCCTGCACATCCACATG
The DNA here is from genome assembly GCF_002162155.2 of Triticum dicoccoides. Taxonomy (NCBI): domain Eukaryota; kingdom Viridiplantae; phylum Streptophyta; class Magnoliopsida; order Poales; family Poaceae; genus Triticum; species Triticum dicoccoides. The sequence continues at coordinate 23,805 of NW_021234875.1, read as the reverse complement.
ATCCACGGTGATGATCTACACAGCATCAAATACCTCCCACTCAAGCTCAAAGGACCATCTCGGCATTGGCTCAACAGCTTGCCAGCAGAGTCCATTGGCTGTTGGGAAGATCTGGAAGCTGCATTCCTCGACAACTTCCAGGGCACTTATGTGCGACCATCAGACGCCGATGACTTGAGCCACATAATTCAGCAGCTAGAGGAATCGGCCAGGCAATTCTGGACATGGTTCCTAACAAAGAAAAATCAAATCGTCGACTGTCCAGATGCAGAGGCCCTAGCAGCTTTTAAGCACAACATCCGCGACGAGTGGCTCATCCGGCACCTTGGCCAGGAAAAGCCGAAATCTACGTCAGCCCTCACGACACTCATGACCCGCTTCTGTGCGGGAGAAGACAGCTGGCTGGCTTGCAGTAATAACATATCAAAGAACCCTGGTACTTCGGATACCAAGGATGGCAATGGCAGGTCATGTCGTAACAAACAAAAGCGCCACATTAACATCGACAATACCGAGGATACAACAGTCAATGCCGGATTCAAAGGCTCTAAACCCGGTCAGTGGAAAAAGCCATTCAAAAGAAGCACTCCGGGCCCGTCCAGCTTAGACCGTATACTCGACCGCTCGTGTCAAATACACAGCACCCCCGACAAGCTAGCCAACCACACCAACATGGATTTTTGGGTGTTCAAGCAGGCCGACAAGTTAAATGCCGAAAACAAAGATAAGGGGTCACATAGCGATGACGAGGAGGAGCCCCTGCAACCGAATACTGGAGGACAGAAAAGGTTCCCCCCACAAGTGCGGACGGTGAACATGATATACGCAACCCACATCCCCAAGAGAGAGCGGAAGCGTGCGCTAAGGGACGTATATTGGTTGGAGCCAGTCGCCCCAAAGTTCAACCCATGGTCCTCTTGCCCGATCACCTTCAATCGCCGGGACCACCCCACTAGTATCCGTCATGGCGGATTCGCCGCACTGGTCCTAGACCCAATCATTGACGGATTTCACCTCACTCGAGTCCTTATGGATGGCGGCAGCATCCTGAACCTGCTTTATCAGGACACAGTGCACAAAATGGGTATAGACCCATCAAGGATCAAACCCACAAAAACGACCTTCAAAGGCGTCATACCAGGTGTAGAGGCCCATTGCACAAGCTCAGTCACACTGGAAGTGGTCTTCGGATCCCCGGATAACTTCCGAAGCGAGGAGTTAATCTTCGATATAGTCCCGTTCCGCAGTGGCTATCATGCACTACTCGGGCGAACCGCATTTGCGAGATTCAATGCGGTACCGCATTATGCATACCTTAAGCTCAAGATGCCAGGACCTCGGGGGGTCATCACAGTTAATGGAAACACAGAGCATTCTCTCCGTACGGAGGAGCACACTGCGGCCCTCGCAGCAGAAGCGCAAAGCAGCCTCTGAAGGCACAACACCAGTTCGGCGATTCAAGACCTGGACACCTTCAAGCGCACCTGGAGTAATCGGCAACAATACCGCCTAGCAAGTTCTAAGCTCTCATAGTGATGCGGCCCCCACCCCAGTACCAGCCAAACAGCGAAATCCGTGCCACGCATACATAACTACACATTGAAAATACCATGGGCATAGGTGGGGAGGGGGGCACGACTACGGCATGCCCCAAGACGCGGCTTAACCGCACTAGGGGCTTCCCGCTTTGTTATTTTTCTCTCTTTCAGGACTCCAATCTCTAGAAACCCTGTCCGGCAGTATGATGGTCGAACACATGATGCAGCAACCAAGGAGGCGGAAAGCTACGTCGCACCACGGAACTCCCAGGTGGATTACGATAACGAGTGAAATACTTGCTTTAATACCATTCCTCAGCTTGCCCTTCGAGGGGACATGTCAAATAGTCCTACTTTTTTCTTATCGCACTACTTGTATCATTCTGCTTTAACGCACCTTCTTGAATAAACAATGCATAGCATTAGACTATTATTGCATTCTCTATTTTTCTTATATATACATATGTTCATTCATGACATCCAGCACCCGTACACTCTGGTACGGCCAATACGCTAGGGGCTTAAGCATACCCCATAATACGGCGTGAAAAGTCCGAACACTTTAGACAGTGCGGCACCCCGAACTTATAGCATTATATGCATCAGCTCCGAATCATGTCTTGGGTCAATAGTTGGGTTTGCCCGGCTCCCAAGTTTTGGTACCTTACGTTCCGCTATATCAGCTAAGGTAGCACTGGGAGAACTACTGCGATTGTGCCCCGGTTCAGCTGGGCTAAGCACCTTAGTAGAGAAATCTAAAACTGACTGTCATGATAAGGCGAGAGAATGGTCGCTGTTCGAGAGGTTTCGAGTCCTTAAAGACTTATGCCGCTTAGGGCGAGGAGTCGGCTTTGTCCGGCTTAAGGCATGTATAGTGCCCCAAATTCGGCCTTCCGAATACTAGGGTGCCGGTGTCAAAACCGGCGGATCTCGGGTAGGGGGTCCCGAACTGTGCGTCTAGGCCGGATGATAACAGGAGGCAGGGGACACGATGTTTTACCCAGGTTCGGGCCCTCTTGATGGAGGTAAAACCCTACGTCCTGCTTGATTAATATTGATGATATGGGTAGTACAAGAGTAGATCTACCACGAGATCAGAGAGGCTAAACCCTAGAAGCTAGCCTATGGTATGATTGTATGTTGTGATTGTTGTCCTACGGACTAAAACCCTTCGGTTTATATAGACACCAGAGAGGGTTAGGGTTACACAAGGTCGGTTACAAAGGAGGAGATATCCATATTCGTATTGCCTAGCTTGCGTTCCACGCCAAGTAGAGTCCCATTCGGACACGAGACGAAGTCTTCAACCTTGTATCTTCCTAGTCTAACAGTTCGGCCAATGGAGATAGTCCGGCTGTCCAGAGACCCCCTAATCCAGGACTCCCTCAGTAGCCCCTGAACTTAGCTTCAATGACGATGAGTCCGGCATGCAGTATTGTCTTCGGCATTGCAAGGAGGGTTCCTTCTCCGAATACATCACAGAAGAATTTGAATACGAGGATAGTGTCCGACCCTGCAAAATAAGTTCCACACACCGCCGTAGAGAGAATAATATTTTCGCAAATCCAATTTGCTGACTCGTTTTGGCAGCATGACGTTGTGTCATGGCCCGGCGATTATTCGAACCGTTTTTCTTCAACCAGCTCCACACATAACGCGAGGAGGTTTCTTGACACGTCTTGTCGAAGCAGAGATCGTGTTCCCCCAATTACGGGATTCTCATTAATGCGGTCGTGGGTAACCCAACCGTGTCTAGGACTCCTAGATTATAGGCAAGTCCTAAACGGCTACGAAGAGGATGCTTGATATTCACCCTCTTTATAAAGGGATGAGGTTTTCGCATTTTCCCTCTCGTGCTCAATCAAACCCTTCCCCTTCCTCGAGTTCTAACACCCAAAGCCCAGGTTAGGTGCTCCGGATCTTCAATCATGTTCGGATCCAGCCTTCAAGGCTGATGGATGCCCTCCTCCGTTATGGAAGAGGACATTATGAAATTGAGGAGGGCAGATACCTGACCGCCGAGGTTTCGCATCGGCTGCTTGCTCGAGGGCAGATCGTCCCTACTCCCGAACCCAACAAGAATGTCGTGTTCGTCTCCCACTTCCTCTGAGGTCTAGGCCTCACTCTGGATCCCTTCGTCAGGGGTTTGATGTTCTATTACGAGCTAGATTTCCACGATCTAGCTCCGGACTCCTTTCTCCACATCTCGACATTTATTGTCGTGTGTGAGGCCTTTCCTCCGCATTACCCCTCACTTCGGACTGTGGCTCAAGACCTTTGAAGTAAAGCCGAAGATGATCGAGGGGCAACATGCAGCATGCAGAGGTGCATCAATAGGCAAGATGACAGGAGCTCCATGGCCGAAAGTTTCCTTTCCAGAGGTGTCCGAATTATGGCAACGGGAGTGGTTTTACGTCACGGCTACCAGAAGTGCCAAGTGGGCGGCTGCCCCAGCTTTCCGCTCGGGCCCCCCACCACAACTAATGTCATGGATTAGTAGAGGTCTGAGCTAGGGTCCAGCCAAGGATGTGCCTATACTGCAAAGCCGCATCCGAGATCTCTTCGAGGGAGATTTTAATTTGGTTGTGGTAATACAAGTTATGCTGGTTCGTCAAGTCCAGCCTTGCAAATGCCAGCCCCTTCGCTTGTGGGAGTTCAACCCAGAGGGACCGCGTGCCATTCAAAGTTTCCTCGGCCTGACGCATGAGGAGATGTACAAGTCATTCTTCGGACCTCAAGTAGAGTGTCGGGATATTACCGAGGACATGGGCCTGAGCAGTAACCGCGCCACCGAACAAGTAAGAAATCCTCTGGCCAAACACTCTGTCTTTTATTCGTCATGAAGTTATTTCTGAGAGTTTGCTTTTTGACCATGACTGGCTAACAAAGGCGAAGATGATTCTGTTCTTGGCCCCCCTCCCTGAGGGTTTGGAAAATCCGGTATTGGAAAAGTTGCTCGAGGTCGCACCTTTCCCGGAGCCCTCGAAGGAAGATACAGGGGGATAATACGGGCGGACACGGGCCCCCATCGCTGCCCGTTCCAACCGAGGGAATGAGCGTCTCCATGAAGGAGGATAACCGGGGGAGGAAAAGGACTGCTTTCGAGGATTCGGAAGCCGAAGCCTCCAAACGAGAGAAGAAGTCTCCCACAGAGGGTCCTGCCTCGGGGGGTGCTTTTTCCGCACAAAGTCCGCGGGGGGATCAGCCCTCCAATGAGTCGTAAGTGATCCAAAATACTTTAATAGTAAAGGTATGCTATCTTTTTTCTGAGAAAATAACCACCGCATATATCTTGCAGTTCGGGCCTTAGCCCCTCTTAGCTGAGCTCGTCTTCGGGGGATCTTCTTCTAGAGATGATGGAGAGCGAAACACCTCCCCCGGACTCCTCTGCTCAAGAAGCAGGCGACCCCTAAGTGTCATCACGGAGGGCCTCTCCGGATCTGGTGAGGCCAGAATATAATCCCATAGACCCCGAAGTCCCCAGCATCCGGCTCCCGAAGAGAGCAGACAAAAGAGTCCGGCACCGTCTGGTATGAGGTTGGACATTCTGAGGGAGCTGGTGGGGCGAGCGGCCATCTCAGAAGAACACCGTACGCTGATGGGTACGGTGATGGGGAGAATTTTGTCCGCCGAAATCGGATTACATGAAGCCTTTATGAGTCTACTGACAAGCTTTTAGGTATGTGAGATAATATGTGATAGTACTGCACATGTTAGGTGTGCCCTGTGTAGATAGTAGCCCCTGAGACTCTGGTTGTTGTCGAGAACGGCGGCGAATAGAGGATCATATTCCCAGGCAATAACCAGACTGCCCCTATGTGCAGGTGGTGGAAGCTCCGGTGGCTAGCCGGACTAGTGAGTTTGCCAAATTAAAACGGCAACTTGATGCGGCAGACGCCGACATCGAGCTTGTTAACAAGCGGCTTGACAAATCACAGGGTAAGTAATGTTTTCTGGTGAATGTCACACAATAAGAGCAGCATGATGCTAGTATCTTTAATATGTTGTGACTGCAGAGGGAGCTGCCACCGTGGAGACCCTTCGGGCAGAACTCGCCCGAGCCAAGGAATAAGCAAGGATTAGTAATGCGGCTGCTTTGAAGGCGGCCGAAGAGTTGAAAGCCGAGAAGGCCACGCATTGTGAGATCCAAGATAAGATGGCCGTAGAATTAAAATACACTGCTGACCGTTGCCGGGTCCTTGAAAAAGAAAACCGAGCGAAGGCAACGGGCCTTGAGAAGGCCGCGATGGTAGATAGAGACACCCGTTCTGCTATGAGAGCAAAGAAGGAGGAGCTGCGGGAAGCCGGGGATATTGCGGCTGGGAAACCCTTCATGTTACGGAGGAAGTTCGGAGATCCACGGTATGCCCCTCTAGATCGGCTGTGGAGTTCGGCAGATGCGTATATGGATTTGGCGGCGAGCACTGCCGATGCAGCCAAGTACTTCCAAGGTCAGCCAGATCATGAAGTGGACAAGCTGTTCTGGTCGCAATTCGACGTTCCAAAGCGTCTGCTTTCATTGACTGACCAGCTAGCCGAATGGGCCGAACTAAATAGGTTGTCCGGACTCGCCATGAGGTCTATTGTGGATCATCTATGGCCGGAAAAGCCAAAGCCGAACAACTATTTCAGCTTAGTGCAGTAGTTCCTTGGTGCGGTGCCGCGCATTAATGCGATGAAGAGGTCGGCGTGCATAGAAGGCTTGCGGATGGCCCTTGCCCGTGTTAAAGCATACTGGGCGGAGATGGACGCTACCACTGTTGCGGCGTAGGGTTCGCCATAGGCCGAGTGGCTGCCGAGCACTATTTCGAGGAGGTTCTTGAGGGTGCTCGTTTGATAGAGGCCCAGTGCTCGAACAATATTATGTTTGAGTGATATGTATTCTCATTGTAAACACAATGCTTTTATGAAATTTTATAAGGCTATGGTTATACTTTTGCCTGAAAGTAGTATGATGCCTCATGTGCGGCCGTTTATGTATACATGTGTATAACCTGAAAGATTGCAGCCGTCGGCTTCAACCCCCATGCATATAATGCGGGGGTGCTCGCGAAAAACGCGTGTTCACACTTAACCCAATGTCTTGGTCCTATTAAGGAGGTGATAGAGTAGCGAACGAGGCAACCGGACTATAATGCTTTAACACTTTCACTTAGCCATAGGAGTTTGACTGTGGGGCTACTAGATAGCCCCTAGTGGCTCCGCACTCTCCCGATCACGGGGTGCGTACATGCCTGGCCGGAAAACGGCCCTTCGTTAAGGTGGATGAATTCTAACATTCCGATAGGTCATCGAGTGGTTGACCAGTCTCACGCTATATCATGACAGTCAATTTTCGGCTTTCTCTACTGAGGTGCTCGTCCGGATGAACCAGGGCGCAATCGCAGTTGTTCTCCTGGTGCTACCTTAGCCGATAAAGCGGAACGTAAGACGACAAAACACAGGAGCCGGGCAAACCCAACATTTGACCAAAGACAATGATTCGGAGCTGATGCATATAATGCCAAACTCGCGACGCCGAACACTCCCTAAGGTATTCGGTCTTTATGGTATAAACCGGGCCTAAATAGTGCCCTTTGTGAGAAGCCCCTTGTGTCCAGGTATGTGCATTATTCTGACATGGCCACATGCCAAGACGTCAGCATCCTTCCCAATTGTGCTGAGAATTCGGTGGATGTGTATCAACAAGAGATAGTAAAAAAGGTTTATGCAGGGTCTTAATCTAAAAAGAATCCTTGGAACGGGTCCCTGCTGCACGTCTGCGCCTGTGTCTCCATTGTGCCATATTCTGGACGGGTGTAGCACGGTGATCATCTATAAAAAGAGGAACTTAGGTGAAAAAGTTGTCGTGCAAAAAGATAGTTTTTGAAGAAACCACGTATAACTAAAAATGAGTAGAAATTGCCGCTTGTCTGTGCGTGTTGAGCCCCTTGTATTTGTAATAGGGGTGTGGCCATCCATCCGGTACAAATTACATATAGCAGCGCCGGACTCGTCTAACCGCGTCCGTGGTCTTGACGACCTATCAAATGCTTTAGTTGGTGAGGCCGTTTTTAGTGTGCGGCTGCCAAGGCAGTCACATTCTCTTCGGTGCGCAAAGATCACTTGATACTTTCGTTCACTGTAATGATGTCGCATGGACCGAGCATCTTGATCGTCAGGGAAGCGTAATGTGGTATTGCATTAAAGCGAGCAAAAGCTTCGCGTCCAAGTAGTGCTTGATAGCCGCTTTGGAACGGAGCGATGTGGAAGGTTAAATGTTTGCTACGGAAGTTATCGGGGAAGCCGAATATAACCTTTAGTAGAAGGGAGCCCGTGCAATGAGCCCCTGGGCCTGGCGTTACCCCTATAATGGTAGTATTGCTATGGCAAATTTTCGTTGGGTCTATCCCCATTTCGCGGATTGTATCCTGGTATATTAGGTTGAGACTGCTGCCAGCGTCCATCAGGACTCGTGTGAAGTGGTATCCCTCGATTATTGGGTCTAATACCAGGGCAGCCCATCCTGCACGCCGGATACTTGCTGAGTAATCACGATGGTCGAAAGTGATCGGTTGAGACGACTAGTGGCGGGGCTCCGCGGTGATAGGCCCTTGGGCATATTTTTCTGGGAGTGCCATTTTGTTTCTCCCCTTGATCATGTGTAACACGTTTACTGTTTTGACTTCTGGTGGAAATTTCTTTTGTTCCCCAGTGTCTTGCTTGAGAGGCTCATCCTCGTCTTCGCTTGGTGCATCCTCCCCCTTGTGTACGGCATTGAGCTTGCCAGACTGCTTGAAGACCCAACATTCTCTATGAGTATGATTAGCGGGTTTACCAGGGGTGCTATGGATCTGACATATTTGGTCCAGAATTTTGTTTAGGCTGGACAGTTCATCTCTGGCGCCTTTAGAGGGCGGCTTTTGCTGACCTGGCCGAGAGCTTTTGAATCCGGCATTTACTATCGTGCTCTTCGTGCTGTCTTCTTTATTCCGGCGTTTGTTATTGCTGTTGCGTCGTGATTTCCTGTTTCCATCTCTAACTTCAGATGTACTGGGGTCGCTGGTGCTGCATCTGGCTAGCCAGCTGTCCTGACCTGCACAAAAGCGGGTCATGAGGCTTGTTAATGCTGCCATTGTTCTCGGCTTTTCTTGGCCAAGGTGTCTGGCAAGCCATTCGTCACGGACGCTATGCTTAAAAGCTTCCAAGTCTTCGGCATCCGGACAGTCGACAATTTGGTTCTTTTTAGTAAGAAACATGCTCCAAAGTTTTCAGGCTGACTCTCTGGGCTGTTGAGTTATATGACTCAAATCGTCCGCGTCCGGAGGTCGGACATAAGTCCCTTGAAAATTTGCTCGAAAAGCGTCTTCGAGCTCTTCCCAGCTTCCAATGGAGTTTTTGGGGAGGCTTTTATGCCAGTGATGAGCTGGCCCTTTGAGCTTGAGGGGTAAGTACTTGATGGCGTGGAGATCATCTCCTCGAGCCATATGGATATGGAGGATATAGTCCTCAATCCAGACCCCAGGGTCTATTGTTCCGTCGTATGCCTCTATGTTTACAGGTTTGAATCCCTCTGGAAATTCATGGTCCAGCACCTCATTGGTGAAACATAGGGGGTGTGCGGCACCCCTGTATCTGGGTGTACCGCGTTGTTCAGATGTTTGTTATGTTACATCGTATGCTGGGGCGCGCTTGCGTGGTCTGTAGATGGATCTGGTTGCACCGTCCTTTTGGTGCGAGCCCTCGCGTGGATCGCATATTGGCTTGTGAGTGACGTTGTTTGCCGCTCTATTTTGGCCATGAGGTCGTCTCGGCCAGGTGGCTGTTTTGATTTTTTGTTGTGGGGGGTCTGAGGCCTCCTTATCGAATTCAGGTAGCAACTTCCGCTTTGGGTAGCTCTTGGTGGGGCGATTGTCGCCATACTTCGCTGCTGTGTTGAGTACTTTACTCCATCTGATTTGGAGTGTCTCCTGCGCAGCCTTGAGCTTTTGCTTCTGCTTTTTCAGACTCCTCGCGGTGACAACAAGCCTTTGACGGGCAATCTGCTGCTCCGGGTGCCTGTCCAGCGTTATGTCGTCCGGACTATTATGTTTGAAAGAATTGGTTTGTTCAGTTTGATTCTCCGTATTGCCGTGGTCTGGCAGTGGTTCGCCCTGCTCCAACGCTGGGTCTGTATGATCGTTATTTCTGCCGAGGCGGGATTTGGGGCGGCGCTTGCGCCGCCGCTTTGACTGCTTCTCGAGGGAACAAGCCTTCGGTGCGTCCTTCCGTTCCTCGTCGTCGTCTTCTTTTGGTGTGTCCACCATGTATACGTCATATGATGAGGTGGACGTCCAGCGCCCTGTGGGCGGTGGTTCCTCTTCTCCCGCATTGTCGTCCATACCGTCGATGTCTTCGGAGTCGAAGTCGAGCATGTCGGTTGAGTCATCGACAGTGGCTATTAAGTGGGTGGTGGGTGGGCGTCGAATTTCTTCGTCGTCCACGTCCCAATCCTGTTGGCCATAATCCGGCCAGGACTCTCCTGACAAAGAGAGAGACTTTAGTGAATTCAGAATGTCGCCGAAGGGCGAATGCGGAAAGATATCCGCGGCGGTGAATTCCATGATCGGCGCCCAATCAGATTCGATTGGCAGGGGCGCAGGCGGTTCGGAGTCAGAAAAAGAGTCCGGTACCTTGGAGTCACGGGCTGTGCAGAGGATTATGCTGGTGTTTGGCTCGATCCCCATTGAGACTGCAGCCCCTGAGGCGGTGTCTAACCACCCGTCCTCAATTGGCGCAGTTGGCTCCGAGCTAAGGGTCGGAGTTGATGCGGGTGCGGCCTCTGGGGTACTGTTTGGCGGCAGAGCTAGGTCATACCCATCGCGACAGTGCGGCACGCCCGGCTAAGGCTCGAATCCGTCGAAGATCAAGTCTCCGCGGATGTCGGCCGTGTAGTTCAAACTCCAAAATCTGACCTGACGGCCAGGGGCGTAGCTTTCAATCTGCTCCAGATGGCCAAGCGAATTAGCCCGCAGTGCGAAGCCGCCGAATACGAAGATCTGTCCAGGGAGAAAAGTCTCACCCTGGACCGCATCGCTATCGATGATAGTAGGAGCCATCAAGGCTAACAGCGATGACATAGAGGAACTCCCAATGAAAGCACCAATGTCGGTGTCAAAACCGGCGGATCTCGGGTGGGGGTCCCGAACTGTGCGTCTAGGTCGGATGGTAACAGGAGGCAGGGGACACGGTGTTTTACCCTGGTTCGGGCCCTCTTCATGGAGGTAAAACCCTACGTCCTGCTTGATTAATATTGATGATATGGGTAGTACAAGAGTAGATCTACCACGAGATCAGAGAGGCTAAACCCTAGAAGCAAGCCTATGGTATGATTGTATGTTGTGATTGTTGTCCTACGGACTAAAACCCTTCGGTTTATATAGACACCGGAGAGGGTTAGGGTTACACAAGGTCGGTTACAAAGGAGGAGATATTCATATTCGTATTGTCTAGATTGCCTTCCACGCCAAGTTGAGTCCCATCCGGACACGAGACGAAGTCTTCAACCTTGTATCTTCATAGTCTAACAGTCCGGCCAATGGAGATAGTCCAGCTGTCCGGAGACCCCCTAATCCAGGACTCCCTCATAGGGGCTTCGCCAAAATTTAAAATTATAGAATTCTATGGCTAAGTGAGAGTGATAAAGCATTATATTCCGATTGCCTTGTTTGTTGCACTGAGCACCTCCCTCGAAGGACCCAAAAATGGGAACAAGAGTGCTCAGGTTTATCCCGAACACCCCAGCACTCGTGGCATGGGGGCAGAAGCCGACGACTAGCCATCTCTCAGATTTGATAAACAGCCAAATAGAAGGTAATATTTTAAATTCAAACAAGCGTTGCATAGCGCATATGAACAAGTTTTCATACCACAAGATCACACGAGCAAGTTCATTCAAATATTACATCTTTCGCACACTCGTCCGCTACAAGACGGGCACCTTTCAGGACACCATCATAGTACATCTCGGGGTGGCGATGCTCCTTGCCCTGCGGCAGCCCCTCCTTCACCAGCTTCTCGGCGTCCATCTTGTTCCAGTGCATCTTTGCACGGGCAAAAGCCCGGCGTGCACCTTCGATGCAGACGGACCGCTTGATGACTTCCAGCCGAGGGCAGGCATCCACAAGCCGCCTCACCAGGCTGAAGTAGCTGTTGGGAAGGGCTTCGCCAGGCCATATCTGGACTATAAAGCCCTTCATGGCATGTTCGTCCGCCTTGTGCAGCTTGACCAGTTGCTTCATCTGGTCGCTCACAGGCATCGGGTGTTCGGTCCCAGTATACTGAGACCAGAACAGCTTCTCCGTCGAGCTTCCCTCCTCGGCCTGGTAAAACTTTAAGGCATCCGACACGCTACGGGGCAAATCTGCAAATGCTCCTGGAGAGCTCCGAATTCGGGTAAGTAACAAGTAATTTACTTTCACATGCTTGCTTTGCATATTGAATGCCTTACCCGCCGCTATCTTCCTCATCGCCTCAATCTCCTGAAGGGCCTTGTGGGCTTCAGCCTTGGCATTCTTTGCGCTCTCAAGGGCCGCGACAAGCTCAGACTCTCGCGTCTTTGAGTCAAGCTCCAACGCCTCGTGCTTCGTCACGAGAGCTTGGAGCTCTTGCTGCACCTTGCCCACCCGCGCCTCTTGCTTCTCCCGCTCGGTGCGCTCCTTGGCCACTTTATCTTCGGCCTCGGAGAGCGCTTGCTTTAGGGTCGCCACTTCGGTCGTGGCCCCTGGCAAATTCATGACGATCGGGTCATTCTGCAATCACATCTTTTTTTTGTTTATATATATATATAGACAAGGTATTACTTACCTCTGTTCTCCTCGAGCTGCCTCTTGGCAAGGCCAAGCTCCTTCTCGGACCCCTCAAGGTCCTGCTTCAGTGCGGCGACCTCCACAGTCAGTGCGGCAGAGGTCAGCAGCGAAGCCTGCATATGCATATAGACATACTTATATTAGACTCCTGCAGATATTATTTGATCCTATATTCGGCTTTTCTTTGTGAACACCAAACATAGCATCGGGGGCTACTGTCTATGCGGTAATATTTTTCCTATATTTAAAATACTTACCTCAAAACCTGTTAAAAGGCTGACACAGGCTTCAGTCAGTCCACTCTTGGCGGACTGAACCTTCTTGATCACCGCACTCATAATAGTGCGGTGCTCTTCGTTGATGGATGTGCCGCGAAGCGTCCCAGCAGGTTGTCTAGTGCCTCTGGTTGGACAGAATTCACCGGCACAGGTGTCTTACCCCTTTTGGAAGGGGGCCACCTACCCGAGTCCGGAACCACTGGAGGTTCTAGCGCGGTGTTCGGTGGAGAGCCGAACTTGGATCCCCCGGGAGCCTTGCTCCCTTTACTCCTGGAGTCCGAAAGGTCGCCTTGAGGCGCCTCCGGGACTGTCTCCCCCCGGCTTGGTGCCCCTTGAGACAATACCTCGGCTTGTCCGTAGGACAAGGGGAGGAGGCGGTCGGAAGTGGATCGCTATCCATATCCGACGAATCCAAGGAGCTGTCCGACGAGGATACGTCGATACGGGCTTGGGGCGGTCTGCATAATCATACTCGGTGTTAGGAGAAGCAGTGCGACAAAGGTATGCTATGAGTTACTCTGGTATCTGAATACTTACGACTTCGCCAGGGGCTTGGCCCTGAGCAGCCACTCGTCTTCGCCTTCGGCGGCGGTGGTGGAGCAGTCCGGAAGAACAGTCCTTCCCTTCTTAGACCCTTCGGCCTCCCCAGTCGGTGCGGCCTTCCTTTTCTTGTCTCCCCCGGCTGGAGGGGGAGCATCTTCATCTTCCTCCTCGTCTTCATGGGAGGAGTGCGTCGCGGAGTTATTGGACGATGAGTCTGATACCACCTGGCACCGGGAACTCTTTAGGGTTCCCTTGGCCTTCTTCTTAGTCTTCTCCGGCACCTTATAAGGAGCCGAAGTCACCATCTCCATTAGGAGAGTGCCCGCGGTGTCTTCGGGCAGGGGGGCGGACAGTCGATCTGCTCTGATGCCTCCACCCAGTCCTGTTAAAGGCATGAGAGCTCAGACCCCGCACATGGTGAAGCTATGGGAAATAAATATCCTACCAAATGTACAAACTTACCGGATTCGCAGGGCGCTTCACGCTTAGCCCGCGGTCCTCGGTGAGAGGGGAAGGGACCTCGGCACCCTTGAACAGCACCCTCCATACGTCTTTGTGCGTCGTGTCGAAAAGCTCGCTTAGAGTCTGGTGCCGGGCCAGGTCGAACTCCGATAAGTTGAAATCCCGTTGTTGACACGGGAGGATCCGGCGGAAGAGCATGACTTGGACTATGTTGACAAGCTTAAGTTTCTTGCTTGTCATGTTCCGGATACATTTCTGGACTCCGTCCAGCTCCACCGATGAACCCCAGGATAGGCCCTTCTCCTTCCAGGAAGTGAGCCGCGTGGGGATTCCGGATCGAAACTCGGGGGCCACCACCGAGTTGGTGTCGTGTGGCTCGGTGATGTAGAACCACCCCGACTGCCACCCCTTTATGGTCTCCACGAAGGAGCCCTCGAGCCATGCAACGTTGGGCATTTTTCCCACCATGGCTCCGCCGCATTCCGCTTGTTGGCCGCATACAACCTTCGGCTTGATATTGAAGGTCTTCAGCCATAGGCCGAAGTGGGCCCGGATGCGGAGGAAAGCCTCGCACACGACGATGAACACCGAGATGTTGAGGATGAATTTTGGGGCCAGATCGTGAAAGTCCAGCCCATAATAGAACATGAGGCCGCAGACAAATGGATGAAGGGGAAACCCCAGTCCGCGGACGAGGTGGGGGAGGAAGACCACCATCTCGTGAGGTTCTGGGGTAGGGATGACCTGCCCCGCGGCTGGCAGCCGGTGCGCGATGTCTGCGGCTAAGTATTCAGCTCCGCGCAACTTTTTGATGTGCCCCTCCCTGACGGAGGAGGCCATCCACTTGCCTCCCACTCGGGACATGTTTGGAGAGAGTTAAGGAGGAGGATGCGGACTTGGGCGCTAGAGCTCGAGTACAGGAGAATGGATGAGCAAGGAGGAAGAAGGTGTGGGTAGAAAAAGGTGAGATCTTATCCCTTTATAAGGGCGGACTAAACTATGCGCCCCCACTAGCCTGGTAAAACTCGCTTATCCCCCAAGCGCCATAATTGATGGCGCGGTTGGGTTACCCACGTTCGCATTGATGAGAATCCCGTAATAAGGGGAACATGATATCTGCTTTGACAAGACGTGTCAAGAAACCGCCTCGCGTTATGTCCGGGGCTGGTTGAAGAAAAATGGTTCAAATAATTACCGGGCCGTGGCGTGATGTCATGCTGCCAAAACGTGTCAGCAGATTAGATTTGTGGTAATATTATTCTCTCTACGGTGGTATGTGGAACTTATTTTGCAGGGTCGGACACTATCCTTGTATTCAAACTCTTCTGTGGTGTATTCGGAGGAGGAACCCGCCTTGCAATGCCAAAGACAACACTGCGCGCCGGACTCATCGTCATTGAAGCCTGGTTCAGGGGCTACTGAGGAAGTCCTGGATTAGGGGGTCTCCGGACAGACGGACTATATCCTTTGGCCGGAGTGTTGGACTATGAAGATACAAATTGAATACTTCATCCCGTGTCCGGATGGGACTCTACTTGGTGTGGAAGGCAAGCTAGGCAATACGGATATGTATATCTCCTCCTTTGTAACTGACCTTGTGTAACCCAGCCCCCTCCGGTGTCTATATAAACCGGAGGGTTTTAGTCCATAGGATAACATACAATCATACCATAGGCTAGCTTCTAGGGTTTAGCCTCTCCGATCTCGTGGTAGATCAACTCTTGTACTACACATATTATCAAGAATAATCAAGCAGGACGTAGGGTTTTACCTCCATCAAGAGGGCCCGAACCTGGGTAAAACATCGTGTCCCCTGCCTCCTGTTACCATCTGCCTTAGACACACAGTTCGGGACCCCCTACCCGAGACCCGCCGGTTTTGACACCGACAAAAGTTATCCCTACAAAATCGTATAGTCTGGCTATGCTCTATTTTCACCACACAAAATATTTAAATCATACACAACCCCTATGACAAGCCAAGCAATTGTTTCATACTTTTGACATTCTCAAAACTTTTTCAATTTTCACGCAATACATGAGCGTGAGCCATGGATATAGCACTATAGATGGAATAGAGTGGTGGTTGTGGAGAAGACAAAAAGGGGAAGATAGTCTCACATCAACTAGGCGTATCAACGGGCTATGGAGATGCCCATCAATAGATATCAATGTGAGTGAGTAGGGATTGCCATGCAACGGATGCACTAGAGCTATAAGTATATGAAATCTCAAAAATAAACTAAGTGCGAGTGCATCCAACTTGCTTGCTCATGAAGACCGAGGGCAATTTTGAGGAAGCCCATCATTGGAATATACAAGCCAAGTTCTATAATGAAAAATTCCCACTAGTATATGAAAGTGATAACATGAGAGACTATCTACTATGAAGATCATGGTGCTACTTTGAAGCGGAAGTGTGGTAAAAGGATAGTAACATTGTCCCTTCTCTCTTTTTCTCTCATTTTTTTATTTGGGCCTTTTCTCTCTCTTTTTATAGCCTCTTTTCTTTCTTTTCTTTTTTATTTGGGCTTCTTTGGCCTCTTTTATTTATTTTTTTGTCCGGAGTCTCATCCCGACTTGTGGGGGAATCATAGTCTCCATCATCCTTTCCTCACTTGGGACAATGCTCTAATAATGACGATCATCACACTTTTATTTTTCTTACAACTCAATAATTACAACTCGATACTTAGAACAAGATATGACTCTATATGAATGCCTCCGGCGGTGTACCGGGATATGCAATGATGCATGAGTGACAAGTATGAAAGAATTATGAATGGTGGCTTTGCCTCAAATACTATGTCAACTACATGATCATGCTAAGAAATATGACAATGATGGAGTGTGTCATAAACGGAATGGTGGAAAGTTGCATGGCAATATATCTCGGAATGGCTATGGAAATGCCATAAAAGGTAGGTATGGTGGCTGTTTTGAGGAAGGTATATGGTGGGTGTATGATACCGGCGAAAGGTGCGCGGTATTAGAGAGGCTAGCAAAGGTGGAAGGATGAGAGTGCGTATAATCCATGGACTCAACATTGGTCATAAAGAACTCATATACTTATTGCAAAAATCTACAAGTTATCGAAGCAAATTATTACGCGCATGCTCCTAGGGGGATAGATTAGTATGGAAAGACCATCGCTCGTCCCCGACCGCCACTCATAAGGAAGACAATCAATAAATAAATCATGCTCCGACTTCATCACATAACGGTTCACCATACGTGCATGCTACAGGAATCACAAGCTTCAATACAAGTATTTCTCAAATCCACAACTACTCAACTAGCATGACTTTAATATCACCATCTCCATGTCTCAAAACAATTATCAAGTATCAAACTTATCATAGTATTCAACACACTCATAAGAGAATTTTTATTATTAATCTTGCATACCAAGCATATTAGGATTTTAAGCAAATTACGATGCTATTTAAGACTCTCAAAATAATCTAAGTGAAGCATGAGAGATCAATAGTTTCTATAAAACAAATCCACCACCGTGCTCTAAAAGATATAAGTGAAGCACTAGAGCAAAATTATATAACTCAAAAGATATAAGCGAAGCACATAGAGTATTCTAACAAATTACAAATCATGTATGGCTCTCTCAAAAGGTGTGTAAAGCAAGCATGATTGTGGTAAACTAATAAGCAAAGACTCAAATCATACAAGACGCTCCAAGCAAAACACATATCATGTGGTAAATAAAAATATAGCTCCAAGTAAAGTTACCGATAGAAGTAGACAAAAGAGGGGATGCCTTCCGGGGCATCCCCAAGATTTGGCTTTTAGGTGTCCTTAGATTATCTTGGGGGTTCCATGGGCATCCCCAATCTTAGGCTCTTGCCACTCCTTGTTCCGTAATCCATCAAATCTTTACCCAAAACTTGAAAACTTCACAACACAAAACTTAAAGTAGAAAATCTCGTGAGCTCCGTTAGTGAAAGAAAACAAAAGATCACTTCAAGGTACTGTAATGAACTCATTCTTTATTTATATGGGTGTTATACCTACTGTATTCCAACTTCTCTATGGTTTATAAACTATTTTACTAGCCATAGATTCATCAAAATAAGCAAACAACACACGCAAAACAGAATCTGTCAAAAACAGAACAGTCTGTAGTAATATGTAGCTAGAGCAATATCTGGAACCCCAAAAATTCTAAAAATAAATTTCTGGACGTGAGTAATTTATCTATTAATCATCTGCAAAAATAATTAACTAAATATCACTTTCCAAATAAAAATTAAAGCAGTTCTCGTGAGCGCTAAAGTTTCTGTTTTTTACAGCAAGTTCAACAAGACTTTCCCCAAGTCTTCCCAACGGTTCTACTTGGCACAAACACTAATTAAACACAAAATACACAACCAAAACAGAGGCTAAATAATTTTTTTATTACTAATCAGGAGAAAAAATCAAGGAATAAAAATAAAATTGGGTTGGCTCCCAACAAGCGCTATCGTTTAACGCCCCTAGCTAGGCATAACAAGCAAGAATAGATCTAGGTATTGCCATCTTTGGTAGGCAATCCATAATTGGCTCTCATAATAGATTCATAAGGTAATTTAATTTTATTTCTAGAAAAGTGTTCCATGCCTTTCCTTAACGGAAATTGGAATCTAATATTTCCTTCCTTCATATCAATAATTGCACCAATCGTTCTAAGGAAAGGTCTACCAAGAATAATAGGACATGAAGGATTGCAATCTATGTCAAGAACAATAAAATCTACGGGCACGTAATTCCTATTTGCAACAATAAGAACATCATTAATTCTTCCCATAGGTTTCTTAATAGTGGAATCCGCAAGGTGCAAGTTTAGAGAGCAATCATCAAAATCACGGAAACCTAACAAATCACACAAAGTCTTTGGAATCGCTGAAACACTAGCACCCAAATCACATAAAGCATAGCATTCATGATCTTTAATTTTAATTTTAATAGTTGGTTCCCACTCATCATAAAGTTTTCTAGGGATAGAAACTTCCAATTCAAGTTTTTCTTCATAAGATTGCATCAAGGCATCAACGATATGTTTAGTAAATGCTTTATTTTGACTATAAGCATGAGGAGAATTTAGCACGGATTGCAACAAGGAAATACACTCAATCAGAGAGCAATTTTCATAATTAAATTCCTTGAAATCCAAAATAGTGGGTTTAGCAACATCTAGGGTTTTAATTTCTTCAATCCCACTTTATCAAATTTAGCATCAAGATCAAAAGATTCAGAATTCTTGGAACGCCCTCTAGGTAAAGGTGGATCATATTCATGTCACAGCCCTAGAATTGTTTGCAATAGTTGCATAAGAGAGCATCCATGCATCATGTCTAAATTCTGAAAGTTGAATCGAGGTTAGTTGAAACCCTCAGAAACTACTTCAAAGATAATCAACATTAAAAATCCTTTCAAATGAGTCCAAGGAAATGTTCCTGTTATTTTGTAAAAATATTGGCAAGAGGTAAAATTCAAACCAATATTTTTGGAGTCTCAGAAATATTTATTTCGGGCATTTGAAATTAATTCAATAACTATTTGAATTGGATATTTCAATAATTCTAAAAATTGTTGTGTGGCTTTGGATAAGTCCACTTAGCTAGCACAATTATTTTCATGAACTTTAAAGTTGATTTGGTGTTAAAACTAAATCATAAACAAACAGCAAAAAAGTAGAAAAACAGAAACAATTAGTAAAAGAGAGAGAGAGAAGGCGACTGGGCCACCTACATGGACCTACCTAGCTGGCCCAGCTCCTGTGTAGCCCATTTGGCCCAGCCACTGGTCAGCGCCAGTCATCTCCTAGCTCGCGCCAGGAGGACGAGCGCGTGGCTAGCGCGTGCGGGCACGCGCCCGTGCCACCTCCTGCCTGACTGCGTGCGTCCCCGACGCCCTGGACGCCTCCAACGCTGCCACGCAGACCCCCTGGCCCCTCTCTCACTCACCCCGTGTCCATCCCCCTCCTCTGCTCTCTCTGCGCAGCACCACCGGACGCCACCATCGCCGCCGGTCGCCGCTGCCGCGGCCACAGCCATCTCCTCACCCATCTGTCGTGTCCACCAGCACCGCCGTTGAGCTCCGCCTCCCCAAGCCGAAGGAACCGAGCCCGGATGCCCTGGATCGCCTCCACGCCACCGTCTTCAACCTCGGGTTGACCGAGATCGCCGTCGCCCGTACGTCGCCTCAGGCCTCCCCCGAGCTCACTATCTCCTTCATCCAAACAGCCGTGAGCCCCTGCCTCTTTCCCCTCTCTCCCGTGCTCTTTTCCTCAACATAGCCGCCGCTTCGCCGACGACCGAATCGCGCCGCCGCCTAAGTCCCTCACCGCCGTGGCCACAATCATCGTAGCCCCCAACCGAGCACACCCACGTGCTCACCGCACCTCGCAGAGGCCGTAGGTGCTACGCCCGCATCGCCACGCCTACTGCACCTTCGAACCTGAGTTCGCCCGAACTCCGGCCGGCACGGATGACCTCGCTGTGGTCGTCTCTGGCCACCCCAGCTCCTGCCGTCTGCTCCATCAGCTGCGCGCGAGCAGCAGCTCTTCGTAGAGCCTCTCCACGCCCAAAACCATCGCCTGTGGGCGATTTCCGAAGCCCTCCGCCATCTCTGACCTCGCCGGAGACGAGCCGCGAGTCAACTCCGGTGGGGTTGACTGTGTTTGACCGGGGTTTGACCCCCCTGAGTCTATGACATGTGGGCCTAGGCCTGCTGACACTTTTAGTTAAGTTTAGTTTAACCACTAACTAGCTTTGTTAATCACTGGGTCACTGACCAGTGGGCCCCACTGGTCCGGTTTGACCTGGACCGCTTTGTTGACCGCTGACGTCAACATTATGTCATGCTGACGCAATAACTCTTTTACTGGATTATTCTTATTCAGGAAATTCCAGAAAATAGTGCTAACTTCTAAAAATCATAGAAATTCAACCGTAACTCCAAATGAAATAATTTATATATGAAAAATTATCATAAAAATCCAATCTATCTATTCATGCAATTTTCATGCATGTTAGAACAACTTATAGTCGCTAAATAGGGAAAATCATATGTCTGGCATTTGAATATCCACATATGGAGTTTGAATTTGAATCTTGGGTTCAAACCAACTTCATTTAACCTGTTGCTAGTTGCATTAGCTCAATCAACATCATATTTCCATGTCATGATCATGCATCATATTGTGCATTGCATTGATTGTGTTTCCTCTTTGTTGCCGGTATTTGTTCCCCCTCAGTAGACGTTGATCCGGCGATGAGTTCGATTACACCGATGAAGAGTTGTACTATCTTCAGAAGTGCCAGGCAAGCAAAACCCCCTTGTTCATTCCGATACAATCCCACTCTCTAGCTCCTGCTCTCTTTTACTGCATTAGGACAACAATGATTCAACTGTTACATGATGCGTTAGTTGAACCCCTTTCCTCTGCATGACCTGTCATTGCCACAGTAAATAGATGAAACCCACTAGCATGAGTAGGAATTGTTTGAGCCCTGATGTGCCTATCATGCTTGTTGTCATGCCTGCTATTGCTTAGAGTTGAGTCAGGTCTGATTCATCGGGAATGAATTGGAACATGGTGAACATGTCCTACCGTCGAGAGCTAAGTGTGTGAACACGATTTGGTAAAGGTAGCGGTGAGAGGCCATGTAGGAGTACATGGTGGGTTGTCTCATTGCAGCCGTTCTCAGGAACTGAGTTCTGTGTTTGTGGTCCATGAACAGTTACTACCACACATTGGGTTCCGGTAACTCGACGCCTCTCGGCTTATTAATCAACTCGATCTCTGTCCAGGAGTTGCAACTAGTTTCTGGTGTTTGTAGGTAGTGTTAGTAGTCTACCAAGTGGCACCCGGTACAGGTGGGCTTGGGACAGACTAGGCACAGTGGCACGGTGTACCAAGTGGCACCCGGATGGTGGGCTTGGGAACCCTGCACACATCGTTTGGGGCCGTGAGCGACACCCCAGCCGGATCTCCTTACGGATGGAACCCGAATAGGCGATAAACCTGGATGAGAGACTTGTGTGGTTAGTCAGGTCATGGCCGACTCCCTCGCCAGGCTTCCGCTTGAAGGTTGCTGAGGTACACGACGTGTACATGGTGGTAAGTGGCGAGAGTGTGTGTGAAGAAGTACACCCCTGCAGGGTTATCATTATCTATTCGAATAGCCGGATTCCTCGGATATGGAAACTTGGACCCCTTGCATAGTTCATAGACAAGTGAAAGTGGATAGTCTAAAATGCGCAAGATAAGCATGAGTGCTATGGATGGCGTTCTCGTAGGGAGACGGGAGCGGATCCGTAGTGGTGTATTGATATGGTGAATATGTGGACTCGTGTGCGCCACCTCAAAGAGTTTTGCAGTAGTAGTTCAGGTTAGCCACTGAGTCAAAGCTGGCTTGCTGCAGTCAAACTCCACCACCCCCTTTGTTGATACCGATGCATATGTAGTTAGTTCTGATGTAAGTCTTGCTGGGTACATTTGTACTCACATTTGCTTATTTTATGTTTTTGCAGAGAGACTTCAGTCTCGCTAGTAGTTCCGTGTGGACTTCGACGTTTAGCTTGATACCTCAGCTATGATCTTGTGCCCTCGGCAGGATCTGGTAGATAGTCAGGCTTCTCAGCCTTTTTCATTTGTAGATGTTTGTACTCAGACATGTTAAGCTTCCGCATGTGCTTTGACTTGTATGCTCTGAATGTTGGGTCATGAGACCCATGTTTGTAATTACTCGCTCCTCGGAGCCTAATGAATAAATACTTGAGTCGTAGAGTTATGTTGTGATGCCATGTTGTATTTACACATATCGAGCATATTGTGTGTATGATTGAAATGCTTGGTATGTGTGGGATCCGGCAACCTAGTTGTTTATCCTTGGTAGCCTCTCTTATGGGGAAATGTAGTCTAGTGCCTCCACT
Source organism: Triticum dicoccoides (assembly GCF_002162155.2). Lineage (NCBI taxonomy): Eukaryota > Viridiplantae > Streptophyta > Magnoliopsida > Poales > Poaceae > Triticum > Triticum dicoccoides. The sequence goes on along the minus strand of NW_021234875.1, from coordinate 1,225 downwards.
GAGCCATGGTAGTCTGCTACAGCCCGGTTTACCGGAGTCCTGCTAGCCCAGCACTATTGCTCCTGAACACTTAGACTGGTCGTCATGTGATTCACTTCGTTCCTGTGTCTGTCCCTTCGGGGAAATGTCACGCGGTGACATCCGGAGTCCTGCTAGCCTTCTACAGTCCGGGTTCCCAGAGTCCTGTTAGCCCAGTGCTACAGCCCGGATTCGCACACTGCTGACCGACATGCTCGATGTTGATTCATGTATGCCTGTCCCCGTAAGTTAGTGCCACTTTGGGTTCACGACTAGTAATGTCGGACCGGGTTCTCTGTCATATGGATGCTAGCGACACTATCATATACGTGAGCCAAAAGGCGCAAACGGTCCCCGGCCATGGTAAGGCGACACCCGTGGGAATACCGTGCGTGAGGTCGCAAAGTGATATGAGGTGTTACCGGCTAGATCGATGTGACTTGGAATCGGGGTCCTGACAATTCAGTCCCATCATTATCAAGATTCATATTGCAAAAAAAGATTTAATAGGGGACACATCAATAACTTTTAGATCTTCATCATTATTTTCATAGGAACTAGAAGAACACACTTTTATAAAGGCATCTTTCTTAGCATGCATCCTAGTGGTTCTTTCTTTGCACTCATCAATGGAAATTCTCATGGCTTTGAGAGACTCATTGATATCATGCTTAGGTGGAATAGATCTAAGTTTGAAAGAATCAACATCAAGAGAAATTCTATCCACGTTCCTAGCCAACTCATCAATCTTAAGCAATTTTTATTCAATTAAAGCATTAAAATTCTTTTGTGAAGTAATAAATTCTTTAATATTAGATTCAAAATTAGAGGGCATCTTATTATAATTTCCATAAGAATTGTTGTAGGAATTACCATAATTATTAGAGGGATTAGTAGGATAAGGCCTAGGATTGAAATTTCCTCTATACGCGTTGTTACCAAAATTGTTCCTACCAACAAAATTCACATCCATAGATTCATTATTATTCTCAATCAAAGTAGACAACGGCATATCATTAGGATCAGAAGAAACACTCTTATTAGCAAATAATTTCATAAGTTCATCCATCTTTTCACTCAAAACATTAATTTCTTCTATCGCATGCACCTTTTTATTAGTAGATCTTTCAGTATGCCATTGAGAATAATTAACCATAATATTATCTAGGAGTTTAGTAGCTTCTCCTAAAGTGATTTCCATAAAAGT
>NW_021234874.1:0-385 GCF_002162155.2 Triticum dicoccoides | reverse complement strand
AACTCACTGGTTCGGTTGGCAAGTTCCAACAGCTAACAAGACCCAAGTCGCGAGTTTGAGTCACTCAGCAGGTTTTCACAGATTTATTTGTGCGCACCTTCTATTCAATAGCTCCAAATGGGCCGGGTTTTATATACTTGAAAAAATAATTTGAACACTAAAAAAATATTTACTGAATTTTTTTGCGCGCCTGCTATTCAATAGCTCCACATGGGCCGGTTTTTATATACTTAAAAATAATTTGAGCATTCAAAAAAATATTTACGGGATGTGAAAACAATATGGAAATTTGGAAAAAAGTTCGTAGATTTTAGATAAGGTGTCCCGGTGGTTTGTTGCTTCGATCAACAACGAGTGATTTTCTGTTCGAGCTACCACCGCATGC
>NW_021234873.1:0-1995 GCF_002162155.2 Triticum dicoccoides | reverse complement strand
CCACTTGTGAGGCTTGCCAGCTAGGGCGGCAGCCACGACTTCCCTTTCCTACCTCTAGTACCTTTACTACTTCTCCGTTTCAGCTTATCCATAGTGATTTGTGGACATCACCGGTTCCTAGCTGTTCCGACTATGCATATTATCTAATCATAGTTGATGATTTTAGCCATTACTCCTGGAGCTTCCCCCTCCGTCACAAATCTGATGCTGCCGACATACTCATACGCTTTTATGCCTACGTGCTGACGCAGTTCCATCTCTGTATTCAGTGTATACAGTGTGACAATGGGGGTGAATTCCTCAACATTCGTTTACGCTCCTTCCTCTCTGAGAACGACATTTCTCTCCGTCTCTCTTGCCCGCACACCTCCCCCCAAAATGGCAAGGCCGAAAGGGCTATTCGCACCACCAACAATATCATGCACACACTCCTTCTCCAAGCTCACATGCCACCGGAGTTTTGGGTCGAAAGCCTCAACACCGCCACACATCTCCTCAAGCTTCGCTCATCGCGTGCTGTTGCCAACAACACCCCTTATTTTATGCTCCATGGCGTCGCTCCCACGTACGATCACTTACGCACCTTCGGTTGCCTCTGTTACCCCAACCTCTACGCCACTACACCCCACAAACTAGCCCCACGATCTCGTCGTTGCGTCCTCCTCGGTCTCCCTCGTGAGCACAAAGGCTATCGTTGCCTTGACCTCGAAACGCGGCACTTCCCGACACGTCATTTTTGACGAGGGCGTTTTCCATACACCGATGCCACACCGACCCCCCGTGCCACAAAAAATCCCGTGACCCGATCCCCACACCCAATCCTCCTCGATTATCCCGCGGCCACTCCGACTGAATCCACCAGCGCACCTACCTCGTACGCCTCAACCAACCCCGCGGCTCCCCCATCCCCTCCGGGATCGCCGCCCGCCAGACCTGCACGCCCATCTCCCACGGGATCCGCACGCCCTACCCCACCCACCACCTGCAGCTCGCCGCCCGCCAATCCCGTGCCGTCCCAACAGAGCACTACCCCACCCACATGCGACAGCGACCCCCCATCCAGTTCATGCTCGCCACTTGGCCGTCCCCTGCCTCCTCGCGCCGTTCCAATCACACCACGGCGCAACACCCACGCCATGCAGACCCGGGGCAAGTCCGGTTTTCTGCAGCCCAAAGCCCTCTTCTCCCCCCACTCTCTCATTGCCGAGGCCACTAGTACCGCCATCTCGCCCATCCCTTCTTCCTACAAACAAGCCCTCAAGGATCCGAACTGGTACGCCGCCATGTGCGATGAGTTTCATGCTCTGTTGCAAAACAATACGTGGTCTCTTGTTGCTCGTCCTGCAGGTGCTCATACGGTGACGGGGAAATGGGTCTTTCGCCATAAGCTACATCATGACGGCACACTCGCCCGCTACAAAGCGAGATGGGTGCTTCGTGGCTTCACTCAGCGACCCGGCATCGACTTCGGCGAGACCTTCAGTCCGGTGGTGAAGCCAGCGACGATACGGGTCGTCCTCAGCCTCGCCGTGTCGTCGGACTGGCCCATTCACCAACTGGACGTGAAGAACGCTTTCCTCCATGGTGAGCTCGACTCCGTCGTCTTCAGCCAGCAACCCTCAGGGTTCGTCGACGCCGCTCGGCCCACGCACGTCTGCCAGCTCCGAAAATCTCTCTATGGGCTGCGCCAGGTGCCGCGGGCATGGTTCCAGCGCTTCCACGCCTTCATCCTGTCGCTCGGCTTCCATGCGTCCAAATGCGACTCATTCCTTTTCATCCTCCACAGCGCCGCCGGCACCGCGTATCTCTTGCTGTACGTCGACGATATCCTCCTCACCGCCAGCTCCACCCATCTGCTGCGCTCCACCATAGCCGCCCTCCATGCTGAGTTTGCCATGACCGATCTCGGCGACTTGCATCACTTCCTCGGCATCACCACGCACCGCACCAGCTCCGGGCTGTTCCTCTCGCAGCAGCAGTACGCCCTCGAGATCC
>NW_021234872.1:0-390 GCF_002162155.2 Triticum dicoccoides | reverse complement strand
GAATGAGGCGCAAAAGAAAACTGCGTGAGGTTGGAATGATCTGATTCGTTTATACGCTGAATCGGACGGTTTAGGATCTCAAATCACTATGGAGGCTCCTAACTGGCTCTGTTATACTGTTTAGTAATGAGTAGTATCGGGGGGTATGAACCATAGAGAAGTTGTAATACAGTAGGTTTAACACCAATATAAATAAAGAATGAGTTCATTACAGTACCTTAAAAGTGGTGGCTTATTTTCTTATACTAACGGAGCTAATGAGATTTTCTGTTGAAGTTTTGTGTTGTGAAGTTTTCAAGTTTTAGGTAAAGATTTGATGGATTTTGGAATAAGGAGTGTGTGACACCCCAAAAATTTTGGCCTTGTTTTAAGGGAATAAAATTTTGCCAG
>NW_021234871.1:0-387 GCF_002162155.2 Triticum dicoccoides | reverse complement strand
TATGATATCATTTTCATATACTAGTGGGAATTTTCCATTATAGAACTTGGCTTGTATATTCCAATGATGGGCTTCATCAAATTTCCCTAGGTCTTCATGATCAAGCGAGTTGGATGCACACCCACTTAGTTTCTTTTGTTGAGCTTTCATACACTTATAGCTCTATTGCATCTGTTGCATGGCAATCCCTACTCACTCACATTGATATCTATTGATGGGCACCTCCATAGCCCGTTGATACTCCTAGTTGATGTGAGACTATCTTCTCCTTTTTGTCTTCTCCACAACCACCATTCTATTACACCTATAGTGCTATGCCCATGGCTCACACTCATATATTGCGTGAAGATTGAAAAAGTTTGAGAACATCAAAAGTATGAAACAATT
>NW_021234870.1:0-392 GCF_002162155.2 Triticum dicoccoides | reverse complement strand
ATCAAATATATCTCATCATGTCTTTGGCCATATCATATCACAACATACCCTGCAAAAACAAGTTAGACGTCCTCTACTTTGTTGTTGCATGTTTTACATGGCTGCTATGGGTAACTACTCAGAACCGTTCTTACCTACGCAAAGCCATAACGGTGATATACAAGTTGCTATTTAACCTTCTACAAGGACCGCCTTTGTTGAGTCTGATTCAACTAAGGTGGGAGCGACAGACACCCGCCAGCCATCTTTATGCAACAAGTTAATTGCATGTCAGTCGATGGAACCGGTCTCATGTACGTGGACATGTAAAGTTGGTCCGGGCCACTTCATCCCACAATAGCGCTGAATCAAGATAAGACCAAGGAAGGAAGCAATCTGAATATCAATGCCCA
>NW_021234869.1:0-440 GCF_002162155.2 Triticum dicoccoides | reverse complement strand
ACTAATGGCACTAACAGAAAGTTTATAATTTTGCTGACCTAAAAGAAAAAATAATTAAATAATAAAGCAAAAAACAAAATAAAATAAATAATGCAAAACACAAAATAAAAAAACTGGGAAAAAACTATTTTTCTAGTAAAGTTAATCAGAAACTTGTGATTCACACAAATTTCAAAGAATTCAATTTTTAACTATTCAAATTTGAGAACTAATGGCACTAACAGAAAGTTTATAATTTTTCTAAAACTAATGGCACTAACAAAAAGTTTATAATTTTGCTGACCTAAAAGCAAAAAAATTAAAAAAAAGAAAATAAATAATGCAAAAAACAAAACAAAAAATGAAAAAAAAACTATTTTATAGTAAAGTTAATCACAAACTTGTGATTCACACAAATTTCAAAGAATTCAAATTTTAACTATTCAAATTTGAAAACTAAT
>NW_021234868.1:0-3293 GCF_002162155.2 Triticum dicoccoides | reverse complement strand
AGCTACGACATAATTTGCGAAGACCTTTTGACTATGTTCAGGATAATTAAGTTCATCTTATGAACTCCCACTCAGATAGACATCCCTCTAGTCATCTAAGTGATTACATGATCCGAGTCAACTAGGCCGTGTCCGATCATCACGTGAGACGGACTAGTCATCATCGGTGAACATCTTCATGTTGATCGTATTTACCATACGACTCATGCTCGACCTTTCGGTCTCTTGTGTTCCGAGGCCATGTCTGTACACATGCTAGGCTCGTCAAGTCAACCTTAGTGTTTTGCGTGTGTAAATCTGTCTTACACCCGTTGTATGTGAACGTTAGAATCTATCACACCCGATCATCACGTGGTGCTTCGAAACAACGAACTGTCGCAACGGTGCACAGTTAGGGGGAACACTTTCTTGAAATTATTATGAGGGATCATCTTATTTAATACCGTCATTCTAAGTAAACAAGATGCAAAAACATGATAAACATCACATGCAATCAAATAGTAGTGACATGATATGGCCAATATCATATAGCTCCTTTGATCTCCATCTTGGGGCTCCATGATCATCTTGTCACCGGCATGACACCATGATCTCCATCATCGTGTCTCCATGAAGTTGTCACGTCATCTATTACTTCTACTACTACAGCTAACGGTTAGCAATAAAGTAAAGTAATTACATGACGTTTATGTTGACACGCAGGTCATAAATAAATTAAGACAACTCCTATGGCTCCTGTCGGTTGTCATACTCATCGACATGCAAGTCGTGATTCCTATTACAAGAACATGATCAATCTCATACATCACATATATCATTCGTCACATCCTTTTGGCCATATCACATCACATAGCATACCCTGCAAAAACAAGTTAGACGTCCTCTAATTGTTGTTTGCATGTTTTACGTGGCTACTTATGGGTTTCTAGCAAGAACGTTTCTTACCTACGCAAAAACCACAACGTGATATGCCAATTGCTATTTACCCTTCGTAAGGACCCTTTTCATCGAATCCGATCCGACTAAAGTGGGAGAGACAGACACCCGCCAGCCACCTTATTCAAGTAGTGCATGTTAGTCGGTGGAACCGGTCTCACGTAAGCGTACGTGTAAGGTTGGTCCGGGCCGCTTCATCCCACAATGCCGCTGAATCAAGATTGGACTAGTAATGGCAAGCATATTGAACAAAATCAACGCCCACAACTACTTTGTGTTCTACTCGTGCATAGAAACTACGCATAGACCTAGCTCATGATGCCACTGTTGGGTAACGTAGCATAAATTCAAAATTTTCCTACGTGTCACCAAGATCTATCTATGGAGTCATCTAGCAACGAGGGAGGAGTGGATCTACATACCCTTGTAGATCGCGCGCGGAAGCGTTCAAGAGAACGGGGTTGATGGAGTCGTACTCGTCGTGATCCAAATCACCGATAATCCTAGCGCCGAACGGACGGCACCTCTGCGTTCAACACACATACGGAGCAGCGACGTGTCCTCCTTCTTGATCCATCAAGGGGGGAGGAGAGGTTGATGGAGATCCAACGGCACGACGGCGTGGTGGTGGAAGTAGCGGGATTCCAACAGGGCTTCGCCAAGCGCTGTGGGAGGAGGGAGATGTGTCATGGGAGGGAGAGGGAGGCGCCAGGGCTCAGGTATGGCTGCCCTCCCTTTCCCCCACTATATATAGGGCCAAGGGAGAGGGGGGGCGCAGCCTTGGCCCTTCCTCCAAGGAAGGGTGCGGCCAGGGAGGAGTCCCTCCTCCCCAAGGCACCTCGGAGGTGCCTTCCCCCTTTAGGACTCTTCCTTTCCCCCTTCTCTTGGCGCATGGGCCTCTTGGGGCTGGTGCCCTTGGCCCATATAGGCCAGGGCGCACCCCCTACAGCCCATGTGGCCCCCCGGGGCAGGTGGCCCCACCCGGTTGCCCCCTCGGGACCCTTCCGGTGGTCCCTGTACAATACCGGTGACCCCGAAACTTGTCTCGATGGCCGAAATAGCACTTCCTATATATAATTATTTACCTCTGGACCATTCCGGAACTCCTCATGACGTCCGGGATCTCATCCGGGACTCCGAACAACTTTCGGGTTACCGCATACTAATATCTCTATAACCCTAGCGTCACCGAACCTCAAGTGTGTAGACCCTACGGGTTCGGGAGACATGCAGACATGACCGAGATGACTCTCCGGTCAATAACCAACAGCGGGATCTGGATACCCATGTTGGCTCCCACATGTTCCATGATGATCTCATCGGATGAACCACGATGTCAAGGACTTAATCAATCCCGCATACAATTCCCTTTGTCTAGCGGTACGATACTTGCCCGAGATTCGACCGTCAGTATCCCGATACCTTGTTCAATCTTGTTACCGGCAAGTCTCTTTACTCGTTCCGTAACACATCATCCCGTGATCAACTCCTTGATCACATTGTGCACATTATGATGATGTCCTACCGAGTGGGCCCAGAGATACCTCTCCGTTTACACGGAGTGACAAATCCCAGTCTCGATTCGTGCCAACCCAATAGACACTTTCGGAGATACCTGTATTGTACCTTTATAGCCACCCAGTTACGTTGTGACGTTTGGCACACCCAAAGCACTCCTACGGTATCCGGGAGTTGCACAATCTCATGGTCTAAGGAAATGATACTTGACATTAGAAAAGCTTTAGCATACGAACTACATGATCTTGTGCTAGGCTTAGGATTGGGTCTTGTCCATCACATCATTCTCCTAATGATGTGATCCCGTTATCAATGACATCCAATGTCCATGGTCAGGAAACCATAACCATCTATTGATCAACGAGCTAGTCAACTAGAGGCTTACTAGGGACATGGTGTTGTCTATGTATCCACACATGTATCTAAGTTTCCTATCAATACAATTCTAGCATGGATAACAAACGATTATCACGAACAAGGAAATATAATAATAACTAATTTATTATTGCCTCTAGGGCATATTTCCAACATCAACCATGGTATTATAGGAGCATACCACAACACCTTCGTAGGAACCCTCTTCCTGCGGGGCTTGCCCTCAACATCACCAGGGTCATCTCGTCTGATCTTATACCGCAATGCACCGCATACCGGGCATGCGTTCAAATCCTTGTACGCACCGCGGTAGAGGATGTAGTCATTAGGGCATGCATGTATCTTCTCCACCTCCAATCCTAGAGGGCATACAACCTTCTTTGTTGCGTATGTACTGTCGGGCAATTCGTTATCCTTTGGAAGCTTCTTCTTCAATATTTTCAGTAGCTTCTCAAATCCTTTGT
>NW_021234867.1:0-872 GCF_002162155.2 Triticum dicoccoides | reverse complement strand
TCGAAAAGAGCACAAGGTCTTAGATTCATTACAGCTCGCAAGCGGAGCAAAAAAGTAAAAATAAAAACTCAATACCACAATCGGTATGTATAATAAGACAAGATCATTAGACTCCTATCCTATTATGAGACTGTCATCCAAACCGGTTGAATATAGTCTGTGCTACCAGCTCTCATTGGTTGCATCCAATAACCAAAGGCTCCCTGGAGTCCATAAGAGTGAGTAAGGACCACATACGGATCCATGCCATAACTCTGAAGATGACCTGCAAAAAGTTTAAGATGTGTTGTCTGTTAAAAATCATGTCGGTTTTGGAAATGAAGAGAAGAGTTCTGATTCCCCACGGTCCGTCTGTTAGCCCAGAACTACTCGCTAGCAGTCGAGTATACCGATAGACGACCGGTGGATGAGCACACACACACGTACTACTCACACACTCACTAGTGTATCACACACACACACGTAGTAGTAGTCGTAGTACACAGCACTTGAGGATTTGGAGCACACACGGTGGTACTAGAAGGAGGAAATGCCTGGTATTGCAAACTTGGAATGGCCTGAGTTACAACCGGGTGGAGTGGTGCTCTTTATATAGCACTTACAAACCGACCTACTGTTCTAATTGATCTAAGCACATACGTCATATCCTATGACACGTTACTGCTTACATCTAGCATTTGCTTAGCTACTAAGCTACGGCAACTGAAATAACTTCTCTCCTTTTTACTGCTGCCGCTGGTGCTGCATGCTGCCGACATGCCCAATACTTCCTAACAAAGTATTTGCTGCTGCTGCCGCTGCATGCATGCCTCGGAGACAAGGTTTGACCCAACACCGTCCACCAATGGAGACACCCTCACCCTGGAGCCGCT
>NW_021234866.1:0-656 GCF_002162155.2 Triticum dicoccoides | reverse complement strand
AAAAAAAAATACATAAACGGGCGGTGAACTCTGTTGAGCCGGCTGTGCCTTATTATTTGAGGTGGCCTGAACAACCTATTGTATGGAGCTGTGAGGATCACCCGCCCCGGGTTGATAATCCAAGTCAGTTGGCATTGGTGGTTGCTCCACATGTGGGAGGATACAAGCTGATAAAGGTGCTCATGGATGGGGGCAGCAGCACTAAAATCCTTTACTATGAGACTTTTCGTCATATGAATTTGACAGACAAGGATCTTAAAGCATCTTCTACTATTTTTCATGGGGTGGTGCCTGGTAAGTTGGCATATCCAGTAGGTAAGATAACACTGGAGGTAGCCTTTGGAGATGATAATGATTCCAGAGCTGAGAAGTTGACCTTTGAGGTGGTTAAGATCAAGAGCCCGTATCATGCTTTGTTCGGGAGGCTGGCTTATGCCAAGTTTATGGCACGGCCGTGTTATGTTTATTTGCAGATTAAGATGCCGGGTTATAAAGGTACTATCACGATGCATGAGAATAGGAAGATTGCTCTGGACTGTGAAGAAGGTGATGCTGCTTTTGTTGGGGATATAACTATTGGGTATGACCCGCCCAGGAGGGGCCGGGCCATACCACTGACGGTTCATAATGACAAGGCCCATGAAGATGGAGGTTCA
>NW_021234865.1:0-499 GCF_002162155.2 Triticum dicoccoides | reverse complement strand
AGTAATACCTACTCCTCATAAGTACTTTCCATATGAAATACTAAAAACTTCTCATTCATGAACAAAGTCAATGAGGTGGTGATAAAGCGAGGCTTGTAGCAAAAGGGTTCACGCAGAGACCAGACATTAATTACGATGTAACATACCTGCTTGGTATGAGTGGAATTATGTTTCGATACTAAATAACATTGGCAATAAAATAATAAAATTATCCATGCAGTTGATGGATGTAGTGGCTACATACTCATATGAGTCACTCGTTTTGGTAATCTATATTGGAAGTCCCTGAAGGGCTTATACTTCCGAATCCAAAAGCAAATCGCAACAAATTTTGTGTAAAACTTCATAAGTCACTCTATGACTTGAAATAGTCGGAAATCATATGGTACTACCGACGAAATGAGTTCCTTCTTCAAAGGGATTACTCAAAGAATGATGATTGCTTCTGTGTTAATAAGGAAATCCAAAATTTGTTTTCCTTATATCACTTAGTGTATAT
>NW_021234864.1:0-663 GCF_002162155.2 Triticum dicoccoides | reverse complement strand
GATAGCTTGGCGGTCCAGACTAAGAGCAACTCTAGCAGACCCCGCAAAATTCGACCCGCAAAACGCGTATGCGGTTTCACAAAGATCGCGTTTGCGGGTCCAAAACACGCGCGGCCGAGCAGAACCGTATCTAAACCTGCATAATTTGAAAAAACACTTTCGTGGGAGAAATTGCACAAACATAGTTCATCACATACTACATAGTTCATGACATGATCAACAAACTACAAGCATAGTTATACTACATACTACGTTAGACTAGTACTAGGGGGTCGGAGCTGACGGCGGCGAGGTCGCGGCAACTGGACGACGCCGTGGAGGAGCCGGACGCTCAATCCCCCTCGCCGGAGCAGCACACATCGACATACTTCTCTGCCTACTCCGTGCGGATGCGGCGCCACTCGTCAGCCTTCTTGTTGGCGGCGACGTTATCGGCGACTGCCTGCCGCCACTCGAGGGCTTCGAGTTCCTCGGCGTGGCACCGGCGCTCCTCCTCCTCACACACGCTCCGCTCGGCGATGGCGGCGGCGACCACGTCGAAGTCCATGACGTAGTCCTCGGGCCCGACGACTCCGCGGCGGCCGAGCGGAGTGGGCTCCTCGGGCTCCTCCTTCACCGGGACGAAGGTGAAGGGCGCGGGTGGCTCCGGCTCCTCCTCCTCGT
>NW_021234863.1:0-422 GCF_002162155.2 Triticum dicoccoides | reverse complement strand
GTGGTGGCGCCTCAGGTGGGAGGTTACAAGTTCACCAAGGTGCTCATGGATGGAGGGAGCAGCATTAATATCTTATACTATGAGACCTTCCGTCGTATGGGACTAACAGATAAAAATCTCAAACCGTCCAATACGGTGTTCCACGGTGTGGTACCTGGCAAGTCATCATATCCTGTTGGTAAGATAGCTCTGGAAGTGGCCTTTGGAGATGATCATGATTCCAGGTCGGAAACATTGACGTTTGAAGTGGTGAAAATCCAAAGTCCATATCACGCCCTGTTTGGGCGACCAGCCTACGCCAAGTTTATGGCACGACCCTATTATGTGTATTTGCAGCTCAAGATGCCGGGTCACAAGGGGACAATAATGGTTCACGGAAGCCGTAAAATCGCTTTGGAGTGCGAGGAAGGAGATGCGGCCTA
>NW_021234862.1:0-3215 GCF_002162155.2 Triticum dicoccoides | reverse complement strand
CTCCCTGGCAACGGCGCCAGAAATCCTTCTTGCTACCTCTTGAGCATGCGTTGGTTTTCACTTGAAGAGGAAAGGGTGATGCAACAAAGTAGTGTGAGTATTTCCCTCAGTTTTTGAGAACCAAGGTATCAATCCAGTATGAGGCTACACTCAAATCCCTTGTACCTGCACAAACAAATAAGGAACTTGCAACCAACGCGATAAAGGGGTTGTCAATCCATTCACGGCCACTTGCAAAAGTGAGATCTGATAGAGATATTAAGATAAATATTTTTGGTATTTTTATGATATAGATTGGAAAGTAAAGATTGCAAAATAAAATAGATCGAAAACTTATATGATGGAAAATAGACCCGGGGGCCATAGGTTTCACTAGTGGCTTCTCTCAAGATAGCATAAGTATTACGGTGGGTGAACAAATTACTGTCGAGCAATTGATAGAAAAGTGCATAGTTATGAGAATATCTAGGCATGATCATGTATATAGGCATAACGTCCGCGACAAGTAGATCAAAACGATTCTGCATCTACTACTATTACTCCACACATCGACCGCTATCTAGCATGCATCTAGAGTATTAAGTTCATAAGAACAGAGTAACGCATTAGGCAAGATGACATGATGTAGAGGGATAAACTCAAGCAATATGATATAAACCCCATCTTTTTATCCTCGATGGCAACAATACAATACGTGCCTTGCTACCCCTGCTGTGACTGGGAATGGACACCGCAAGATTGAACCCAAAGCTAAGCACTTCTCCCATTGCAAGAAAGATCAGTCTAGTAGGCCAAACCAAACTGATAATTCGAAGAGACTTGCAAAGATAACAAATCATACATAAAAGAATTCAAAGGAGATTCAAATATTGTTCATAGATAATTTTGATCATAAACCCACAATTCATCGGATCTCGACAAACACACCGCAAAAAGTATTACATCGAATAGATCTCCAAGAAGATCGAGGAGAACTTTGTATTGAGATCCAAAGAGAGAGAAGAAGCCATCTAGCTAATAACTATGGACCTGAAGGTCTGAGGTAAACTACTCACTTCATCGGAGAGGCTATGGTGTTGATGTAGAAGCCCTCCATGATCGATTCCCCCTCCGGTGGAGCGCCGGAAAAGGCCCCAAGATGGGATCTCACGGGTACAGAAGGTTGTGGCGGTGGAAATATGGTTTCATGGTGCTCTCAGATGTTTTTAGGGTATATGAGTATATATAGGCGAAAGAAGTCGGTCAGGGGAGCCACGAGGGGCCCACGAGGGTGGGGGGCATGCCTCCCTGCCTCGTGGCCGCCTCATTGTTTCCTTGACATCCACTCCAAGTCTCCTGGATTGCATTTGTTCCAAAAACGACTCTCCCAAAAGTTTCATTCCATTTGGACTCCATTTGATATTCCTTTTCTGCGAAAGCTGAAATAGGCAAAAAAAAACAACAATTTGGACTGGGCCTTCGGTTAATAGGTTAGTCCCAAAAATAGTATAAAAGTGTATAATAAAGCCCATTAAACATCCAAAACAGATAATATAATAGCATGGAACAATAAAAAATTATAGATACGTTGGAGACGTATCAGAGCCCACCAAGGATAGCCGCCCATTCTGCGTCTTCCACAACTTCCACACCCACAACAACATAGATTGCCAGGAGCTCAGGGCACTCCCGGACGAGCACCTGGGCCGCCGCCCTGAGCGCGACGACCATGGCTTCGGCCATGGAGTTGGCCGCGGCGGAGGCCGCCGGGATAACACAACCTTCGTTAGGGCTTGTGCGACCAGCCTCGCAAAGATGGCTGGCGTGATCATCCCCTCCACTGCCACCACCACCAAGGAGGAACGACGACAAACATCAGGACGATGAGGCTAGGGGCTTTCAAGGACCTCGCACGATTGTCTGCATCCTCGGTGGTGCCCAGGCACCCGCCTCAAACTGCATCTTCAAGCAGTTCTCTCGTGAGGTGAATGCGACCCTCCCAAAGCTTGAGGCCATGCGCCCCCTCAGGTGGTCGCAATACGCCATCACCTTTGACTCCAAGGATCACCTCAGGTGTGCGGCCACTGCTAGCGCGCTCCCCATGCTCTACACGCCCACCATCAGCAATGTCTCCATCACCAAGACTCTCATTGATGGCGGCGCTGGCCTCAATGTGATCTTCGTCGAGACCTTCGAGATGCTTTAGGTGCCCTATGACCAGCTCATGCCCACCAGACCATTCTCTGGGGTGACGGATGACTCTATCATCCCCTGGGGCAAGTGTGCCTCCCTGTCACCTTCGGCAAGCACGACAACTACCACACTGAGCCCACCGACTTTGACGTGGCTCACATCAGCCTCCTGTACAACGCCATCCTTGGGTATCCTACCCTCGTCAAGTTCATGGTGGTGACTCACCATGGCTACAACGTACTCAAGATGCCGGGGTGCAGCGGCATCATCACGGTCGCCTACGACGAGAAGGACGCGGTCTTCTCTCTCAAGCACGCCTACCGTGCCGAGGCAGCCAAGAACCCTAACAATGAAGGTGGCGTTCTGCCTCCCGAGGCCACCCCCACGAAGAAGAAGCGGCTCCTCCCCAAGAGCCATCCGGAGGCCAAGAAACCCGCTGGTGACACCTCAGGCTCCATGCCCGTTGTTGGGGCACCTCTTCTTCCTGCTTAGGAAGGCGCGCTCGGCGCCTCCTTCAGGACGGGCTTGGGGGCTTCCATCCAGAGAACGTCCGACCTGACCAATGCGATGAGGGAGGTGCTCGGGCACCACCTGGAGGTGTGCCTTGATGCACGCCCCCACAAGCGAGGAGCATGGAGCGAGGCACCAAGAGCAAGAGAACTCATCACCAAGGCAATCAAGGAGCTTCATAAGCGCAAGCTATATGCGGCGAGTGTCTCCCCACATGACCCACCAGTGCAGCTGCTGCCCTTGACCTGGGTGGCGGGATGCGCGTCTGTGTCAACATCTCGGGCCTCAACAGGGCCGCTTCATAGGACCTCTTCGGCTGTCACGTGTCGGCCGGAGCGGGGGCTACCCCGGCAACTACGTTTGCATGTCGTTCGACCTACTAAACATCAGCGCCTCATATTAACACCTGGCGCAGTGTGCTATGGCGTCTCATGAGGCTCGGCGCTTGGTGGTCGCGTCTCAAAAGGTCCCGGACCCTCGCGAGCCCCTGGGCCTCGTGAGCCTCTTGAGGGAGTCCCGGATTAGGGGGTCCT
>NW_021234861.1:0-1047 GCF_002162155.2 Triticum dicoccoides | reverse complement strand
AAAAAGTGTTCTCAGAAACGAGCTATCACGTGTGGAGATCAATGGCTTTCAAGCCAAATGATCAATCTTATGGCCACATCCATGGCATAGTTTGTTCAAATGATCTCATATTGTGCACAAGGGTGCATATTGGAATGGCTAACAATGTTCCCTAAGGAAGTTTTCATTTTTGTTGGACGAAAAAACCATTTTCCATTTTTCGAGTGCACGAAAGGAGGTTTTTTTGTGAAGGAACTACCAAATAATTGTTGCAAAATTGGACCAAATCATTTTTATAAAATACTAGGCTGTATTTAATGCACAATTGACAAAATGGTTGGGTGTAAAAAATTTTGATCCACCTCTCGTGAAAAAGACAAATTTCCGCCGATTCAGGTGGAAGCGGGTCAAATTTGAACTGCAGCTGCCTCATAGTTTGCTATTTTTTTTTTCAAAAATCATTTATAGGTACATAAGTATATTTTTAATCAGAGAAACACCAAAAAAATTCCAAGATTCAACCACTAGCTAGGAACGGTCATTCCCGCCGTTTTGACCGCATTTTGCAACGGGCATAAAAAATTCAAAAAAAATTCAAAAAATTGGGAAACCTTCACATTGTGTCATCATATGTGGCCAAGTTCCTAGGAAAAATAACAAACTTGTAATACGGCAATTATTTTAAAAAAGTGTTCTCAGAAACGAGTTATCACGTGTGGAGATCAATGGCTTTCAAGCACAATGATCAATCTTATGGCCACATTCATGGCATAGTTTGTTCAAATGATCTCATATTGTGCACAAGAGTGCATATTGGAATGGAAAACAATGTTGCCTGAGGAAGTTTTCATTTTTGTTGGACGAAAAAACCATTTTCCATTTTTCGAGTGCCCAAAAGGAGGTTTTTTTGTGAAGGACCTCCCAAATAATGGTTGCAAAATTGGACCAAATCAATTTTATAAAATACTAGGACATATTTAATGCACAATTGAGAAAATTGTTGGGTGTAAAAAGTTTTGATCCACCTCTCGTGAAAAAGACAAATTTCCGCCGATTCAGTTGGAAGCG
>NW_021234860.1:0-1462 GCF_002162155.2 Triticum dicoccoides | reverse complement strand
TTTTTTTCAAATTTTTTTTCCAGATTTTTTTTAAATTTTTTTCAAAAATTTTCAATTTTTTTTTCGCTTTTTTCTTAATCTCAGGTCATTATGTCTTAATCTCGGTTCAATATGCTTAATCCCAGGTCAAATCGCACTCCGTGGTCAAACTTCCCGAAAGGTCACCCATCCTCACACTACTCCAGCCCAAGCATGCTTAACTTTAGAGTTCTATCCAACCCCAGCAACAGCTCACTTCACAGACACTTGTTGATATATCTAGCATATCAATCCTATTATACCTTGTTGATGTCTAGGACTTTGTTCATGTTCATGACTATGATGAAATTTTGAAAAATATTTCAAACTTCCCGGTCATATTACGTATCATTTTTTGAAAAAAAATTTAAAAAAATTTCAAAACCTTTTTTTGAATTTTTTGCCTCTAGATCTTGAAAGCCCCGTAACTTTTTTGTGTTAGGTTTTTGGGGATTTTGAAATGTTTAACGGGGTTCCCCCTGTTATGTTTCGGATGTAACTTTTTGAGTAGATGATTTTTCATATATAAAACTTTTTAATCTGAGTTCGTATGCAAAAGTTATGCCCATTTTACAAATTTCCAGAGAGATTTTGCAAATAAAGTCAAAATTTATATTTATAAATTTTTCCAACAACTAGACCACATATCACATGGCAAACTTATTTTCTTTTATTTTTTTGACATTTTTATCATTTTTTTATTTTTTTTAAAACTGAAAAGGCGGTCCACAGGGGGGGGTGCATTCGGTGGAAGCCGGGCAAACTAGTAATGGTGCACCGTGGGGTGGTGCGCCATTAGTAGTTAAACTAGTAATGGCGCACCACACCCACGATGCGCCATTAATAGTTTTGAAAAAAAATATAAAAAAATTTGAATTTTTTTAAAAAAACTTAGTAATGGCGCACCAGTGGACAGTACGCCATTACTAGTTAAAAACTAGTAATGGCGCACCGCGCAATGGCGCACCAGTGGACAGTACGCCATTACTAGTTAAAAACTAGTAATGGCGCACCGCACACCAGGTGCGCCATTAGTAATATATTACTAATAGCGTACCTGTATGTGGTGCGCCATTGCTATATTCTAATGGGGCACCACACACGTGCTGTGCCATTAGTGTCCATTTCATCTATAGCCGTTTTCCTAGTAGTGTATTCAAGTCAAAAAGATGCAAAGTTAATAATGATAGTGCAACTTATTTGTGGCACTGCCGTTTAGGTCATATTGGTGTAAAGCGCATGAAGAAAATCCATGCTGATGGGCTTTTGGAATCACTTGATTATGAATCAGTTGATGCTTGCGAACCATGCCTCATGGGCAAGATGACTAAGACTCCGTTCTCTGGAACAATGGAGCGAGCAACAGATTTGTTGGAAATCATACATACTGATGTATGTGGTCCGATGAATATTGAAGCTCATGACAGGTATCATTATTTTCTGA
>NW_021234859.1:0-2517 GCF_002162155.2 Triticum dicoccoides | reverse complement strand
ACATGTAGTACCACATCAAATAATACCAGGAAAAAGGTATCGAGCTAAGAATGTGTTACCTATGTTCCAGAGTGATCACACATGAATGCTTCCATCCGCAGAAGGCAAAGTTTGATTAATTAGCATCTATATCAGAGAGGTCCGCTGTGACCATGGACCTTTTCCATGATGAGGCAGCACCGCAGCATCGATAAAAAATAAAAGAAAAACCATCAGGTAAGATCACATGATTCATTTGAAAAACCTAGAACGGAAGGGAAATAGTATTGATGATTAATGGAAGGCTAAAAATCAGTAAAGGTTGCATCTCATTCTCATGGCAGGGAATGAAACGATAGCACTACTACAAAATAGTTGGAATGCTAGCTAGGAAGCAAAATAGAGAAGAGATGTTGTTGTGGCATCAATCCCATACATGAGAAGGCAACATGCAAAAAAATGGACCCAGCAGAAATTTAGAACATTCTATATTCTAGAGGCTAGCACCTTCTAGTCTTCCAAAGAATCCAATTCTTCAAGAACTGAAATGTCGAGCTCTAGAAGAATTTTTGTTGTGGAATGTCATTTCGAAATTACTTGGCATCCATAAGCAGCAAAACATATTTTGATAAAAAAAACTTAGTACTTCCTCTGTAACTTAATATAATATGTTTTTTGACATTGTCATGGACTCTAAAAACGTCTTATAAAAAGTTAGAGAGGGAGTATTATATATGATTAAATTGCTAACAGAACAGCAACATAGATAAACAAACCATCCATAGATTTCCTTCATTGTTTTAACAACAGATGAGAAACTTGATATTTCAGCATCATGCACACTCGATCAGAGATGTGGGGCGCCGGGCACCACAACACCAGTTACATCTCTGTTTCGATTTTATTAAGAATACCAATTTTAAACAGAGTACTCGCATAGGCATTTAGAATAATGTTAAAAAGGTACTATTCGAGCATTGCTCAAATGATGAAGACTTGGAATGTAAACTACAAGCAGAATAAGGGATCAACACATGATTTCTTTGTAATTCAGTCTTATAGATAAACGTGGTCATAGTTACTTATTAATGTGAAATAAGTGAAGGTTGCAAAACAGAACATTAAGCATATGTGCTTAGCCAACTTTCAAGTTACATAGTATCAACCATTTTATAACTTCGATAAAGTGCAACCAATTATTAAATGTATCTACTTGGGAGTTGGGACACCCATACAGACATATGGGCATATTGCCAGATAAAATGTTCTATGGTCAGGCTTAATAGAACCAGATACATATTGTTACATGAAACAAAAATACTATTCTTGGGAATAAGTTAACTATTGATGGTTATGTCATAACTAAGGTAGATGATAATCATACTGTTTCTGTGGCAACAAAATATTCAGAAGCTCAATTACTCAAATGGCCAAACTGACTCATAAATGTTATGATGTCTAGAGCATCAGTTGTAATAAGAAGGCAAAACTTAAGAGAGAAGTTTTACCAGTAAACCACTTCACTGAATTGGGTATGTTTTCTGGAAGAGTAGGCAACCCTTTTCAGCTTCTCTTCTTACTGTTTTGCAGCAACGACATATCTATCAACTCTTTCATCTGGGGTGCTCTTTCCGTGACACCTTTCATGGCTTCCTAAGAATGATACAGTAGCTTACATAGGGTGAGTTGAGAACACGAATTAGAACTCATATAGCAGCCAAGTGGCAAGTACACAATTGTGAACTGCTAACATATACGTGTAATTTGATATTCTAAAAACAGAGATACTTCTTTATATAAGTCTGGTATAAATATCTAGAAACTATAACCGCCATACCGAATAAATGATGAAACTATGACATCCATGCCTACCTGGAAAATTAATCTACCAAACTTAAATCCAATGTATTGAGCACATTGCCTTTACTTAGAACAAAGAAACTCATCTGATAATAGAGACTACATGTACAATGCTTTATATAAATGATCCTTCTTTTGGAAATACACTTGCATGAGAAGGCATGGCCACCGTGGACGTCTTGGATATCAGCGTGCCAAGGATGTCGGTTCAACCAGCCGGCCGCTGTGCGAGTTTACCAGTCGAGGTGGCCGCCGTCTTGCCCTCCAAACGTCTAGTGTTCATCCTCCATCCTCCACTCGCCTTCAAATGGAACAGAGGAGCGAAACAGGGGCTGCATGAGAATATAGAGGCATGGAGGCGGCAGAGAGAGAGGGATATAGGCGAGGGTTGTGCGGCCCCCTGCCAGGATGCGGACTGAGCGGGAAGGAGGAGGGCAAGAAACACTTGAAAAACTCTCTCGCCTCGTTGTTGCCGCTGCCTCTCATAGTCGATTGACCTGCATCCTGCGCCTCCGCTCGATCCCCTTCGTCCCTCGGGTGCCTCGGCCCGACCCACATCCCACGCCTACACTGGATCCCCTCGCGCAACTGGGGTCGGTTGAATCCCTCGCGAGCCTTAGATTCATGCCATCCATCACCTCGGCTCCATCCACAGAGATAGGGCGTTTCCTCTCTCCT
>NW_021234858.1:0-1537 GCF_002162155.2 Triticum dicoccoides | reverse complement strand
GAATAGCCGTGATCTTCGGTAACAGGACGACTTGGAGTTGTACCTTGACCTTATGACAACTAGAACCGGATACTTAATAAAACACACCCTTCCAAGTGCCAGATACAACCGGTGATCGCTCTACCTCAGGGATATGAGGAGGGGATCGCCGGGTAGGATTATGCTATGAGATGTTACTTGGAGATGCTATTTGGAGGACTTCGACCTACCCTATTCTGCCTGTCGCAAGACGAAGGTGACCAGAAGCGTAGTCTTCGATAAGACTAGCTATCCCCCTCTTATTCTGGCATTCTGCAGTTCAGTCCACTGATATGGCCCTTTACACATATACCCATGCATATGTAGTGTAGTTCCTTGCTTGCGAGTACTTTGGATGAGTACTCACGGTTGCTTTCTCCCCTCTTTTTCCCCCCTTTCCCTTCTTTCTGGTTGTCGCAACCAGATGCTGGAGTCCAGGAGCCAGACGCCACCGTCGACGACGACCCCTACTACACCGGAGGTGCCTACTACTACGTGCAGCCCGCTGGCGACGACCAGGAGTAGTTAGGAGGATCCCAGGCAGGAGGCCTGCGCCTCTTTCGATCTGTATCCCAGTTTGTGCTAGCCTTCTTAAGGCAAACTTGTTTAACTTATGTCTGTACTCAGATATTGTTGCTTCCGCTGACTCGTCTATGATCGAGCACTTGTATTCGAGCCCTCGAGGCCCCTGGCTTGTATTATGATGCTTGTATGACTTATTTTATTTGTAGAGTTGTGTTGTGATATCTTCCCGTGAGTCCCTGATCTTGATCGTACACATTTGCGTGCATGATTAGTGTACGGTCAAACCGGGGACGTCACACGCTTGATCAAAGATCTTGAGTTTTCACTTAGAAGAAAGTCCGAGATCCCAAAAAACAATGCCTTCAACAAGGCCATTGCCAGGTACAGCCAATGAAGGCCAGACCTTGGGTTTTCACTCTGGAAATCATGGCTCGGTACTCGAGAAGCACCACCAGAATTGCTTTCCACCAGTGTTGCCGCCCCCTCCTGCAAGTAATCGACACCCGACACACAGGGAAAACCTGTGTCGCAAGTCTTCACTAGTGCAGAACCGGGCTATAGCACCGGTTCGTAAGGCCCTTAAGTGTCGGTTCTATAATCGGCACTAAAGGGTGGGGACTAAAGCCCCATCCCCCCCTTTAGTACCGGTTCTGCATGGACCGCCGCTAAAGGGCCACCATGTGGCACGTGCCAACGCCGGGGGCAGGGAGCCCTTTAATACCGGTTGGTAACACCAACCGATACTAAAAGGTTTGGGAGGTTTTGGTTTTATTATTTATTTTTCCTTTAATTTTGTGTTTTCCATTTAATTTAGAGATTTTTTTTCCATTTGTTTTCCCTTTCATAAATTATATAATAACTCATCATCATCATCATATTAATATAAAAACTCTTGCATCTCATATCATCACCAACAACAAGACTAGCTAATAATCATCATATATAGTCATTGCCACTATTTTTATCATCATTATGTATTCACCACCAACAATAG
>NW_021234857.1:0-1870 GCF_002162155.2 Triticum dicoccoides | reverse complement strand
AGAGACTTGGATTTTACCAAGTCTAGGTCGAGACATAGACTTACTCAGGATCTATACTCCGCTAGGAACACCTATTTAATCCAAATCTCTTGTCCTATGAGAATTTCTACCTGTTCCCCCAAGTCATTACCGTAATGTTAACTATCTCGTATCAATATCCCCTGGCTAAGTCAAATCCTTATACTTCCAAGAATTTTAGCTTGCGATCATAATTTTCCTATTAAATCCAGTTTACCCAGGGGTAATGAAAGTTATGCTACTCTATTAACATGATCCCACCAAGTTCATCTACCAACATGAAAGACTCATGATCCATCGAAGAGTCTCAGATATTTCCTCAAGGTTACTCGCATAGCCTCATCAAGTCATTTGTCCTATATCATATACCCTCAAATTGGTCTTCCCTATGACATCATCAGATCAAGTGCTAGCTTAAGGATGTGATTTGTTTGATCACTATGACCACCAGTTCCATAATGAACCCATGCTAGGCAAGGTTATTGAAGCTTATCTGGTTCTCTTGCAATTCCGTAGGTTAAGCACATGCTTAAGGGTTTGAGCTAAGGCAACATGTGAAGTCTAGAATAGTCTAGGGATGGGTTTCCAGTCTTGAGGGGTAAACATAACTCTATGGGTTGCACTTGGTCGAGGAGGCTGTAGCAAAAGTCTTTAGTGCTACTTGGTTGCTGAGGTGGAATCCTTGGTGCATCTTGTCTTGCTGGTCTTTAGTTGATGGGAGAGAGATGACAGGGAAAATTAGCATACAGGAGGTGCCTAAAGGGGGTTCTATAGTCCAAGTGCAAACAATCAAGTGTCGAAAGGGCCAAACACAAGCATTAAAATAAGGTAGGTGATATAGTCGCGTGCTTTTTGCCTAGGGAAAAAGGGTGACTTATATCAAAACACAAAAAATAAAGACAAGCAACACACAATCACAGTTCTATCTGAACCATCACACAGACTCGACTTCGCATAGGTGATACACGACTCATCCTACCCTAGGGGTTCTTGGACTCAGTAGTCGTGTTTGCTTCATGTGTCGAAGAGAAGGACTTTTCGTCTTCTAGGTCTTCCTCAGGTGTCGCTATGTCTCTTGTAGTTGTTTGATGAAATAATTCAGGTTGGGCGCGAAGAATCTTTGAAAAATTCTTATTTGGTAAGCTGACGGGGTGAAGGTGGTTCCTCGTCTTTGGTTATCTCTGTAATCATGACAATGCCTTCTTGTCTTCTAAGGCATCAATGCTTCTAGGTAGGCAATGCTTTATGCAATAACATTAAAAAGGCATGGTAGAGGTCCAACCCGGCAGTCACATCGAGGACAACATTGTCACCAAGAGCGGGGAATGAAGAGAACCGTTTTCCTGCTCACTATTGTTGGGAAAGGTTGCATGGAAAACAAAAAAATCTATGCACACGCAAGATCTATCCATGGTGATGCATAGCAACGAGGGGGAGAGTGTGTCTACGTACCCTCGTAGACCGTAAGCGGAAGTGTTTGTTAATGTGGTTGATGTAGTCAAACTTCTTTCCGATCCAACATATCGAGTACCGAACGTACGGCACCTTCGCGCTCAGCACACGCACAACTCGGTGACGCCCTCGCCTTCTTGATCCAGCAAGACGGAGAAATAGTGGATGAGTTCCTGCATCATGATGGCGTGGTGACGGTGGTGGTGATGCTATCTCCACTAGGCGTCGCCTAAGCACTACGAAAATATGACCGAGGGATGAAACTGTGGAGGGGGGTGCCACACACGGCTAAGAGATTGTTGTGGCTTTGTGTGGCGCCCCTCCCACATATATATATATATATATATATATATATATATATATATATATATATATATATATATATATATATATATATATA
>NW_021234856.1:0-908 GCF_002162155.2 Triticum dicoccoides | reverse complement strand
CTCTACAAGTGTTTTCTTCTTCAACATGGAGCTCCTTCGATAGAGATCAAATGCCGGACTCACTGGATGGCCATAGTCAGGACTGGGCTAACAGAACGACTGCATGCCCTCCATGATCGCCCTGTTACATGAATCAGCTAAGAAGAATTAGAAAAACTAGAGTAAAATGGAGTAAAGGACAATTCATTATAGAATGATAAACACACAAAGCTCTATCCATAGTACTAGCAATGGATAACAAGAACAACTCCAGATTATTAGCTGATTCATTATAGAAAAATATAGAACAAGCTCCCAGTTTGGAGCGAACAGTGGATAAAATCATGCAATAGCAATGGAACAATCATGCACACAGTATAATAAAATGGATAGAACAATAAAATGGATAGAACAATAACAAGAACAACTCCAGATTACACACAAAGCTCTATCCATAGTACCAGCAATGGATAAAATCATGCACACAGTATAATTCTGACTATAATATAACCAGAGAACTAAAGATTCTACATACTTTGAACTCATCAACTAATAAGTGAGAATGATCTAATTGTATGCAAACAATCTTTTTTTATTTGTTTATATTACTAAAACAGACATCTTCCTTTATGTGAAGAAGTCTGCTTCCTTCTTTAGTTAGTAGTAATCGTTCCATGCAAATCAACTGTGTGTGTATGCTTGAGCATGGTATGGAGATTACATGCATAGAGGAACAGAATCCTAAACAAAATAGCATCAAATAGCGGTGGGTGCTCAACCTATTTACCATACACAAGCAACACTTAAACCATATCATGTGCATATACTTGTGTCACATTAGGGGGTTCAGAATGTAGACAGTATATTCTAATAAAAAGGATTGAGAGCAGAGGGAGAGGGAGGTGGATATGGACGTGCTACCTGCTGCT
>NW_021234855.1:0-1007 GCF_002162155.2 Triticum dicoccoides | reverse complement strand
TGGGTGACTATAAAGGTGCACTACAGGTATCTCCGAAAGTGTCTGTTGGGTTGACACGGATCGAGACTGGGATTTGTCATTCCGTATTACGGAGAGGTATCTCTGGGCCCACTCGGTAATGCATCATAATAATGAGCTCAAGGTGACCAAGTGGTTGGCCACGGGATCATGCATTACGGTACAAGTAAAGTGACTTGCTGGTAACGAGACTGAACAAGGTATTGGGATACCGACGATCGAGTCTCGGGCAAGTAACGTACCGATTGACAAAGGGAATTGTATACGGGGTTTGATCAAATCCTCGACATCGTGGTTCAACCGATGAAATCACCGAGGAGCATGTGGGAGCCAACATGGGTATCCAGATCCCGCTGTTGGTTATTGCCCGAGAGTCGTCTCGGTCATGTCTACGTGTCTCCCGAACCCGGGTCTACACACTTAAGGTTCGGTGACGCTAGGGTTGTTAGGAAGACTTGTATGTGATTACCGAATGTTGTTCGGAGTCTCGGATGAGATCCCGGACGTCACGAGGAGTTCCGGAATGGTCCGGAGGTGAAGTTTTATATATGGGAAGTTGTCATACGGACACCGGAAAGTTTCGGGGGCTTATCGGTATTGTACCGGGGCCACCGGAAAGGTTCCGGGGGTCCACCGGGAGGGGCCACCCTTCCCGGAGGGCCACATGGGAAGCAAAGGGGAGGGAGCCAGCCCCTGGAGGGCTGGGCGCACCCCCCACCTTGGGCCCATGCGCCTAGGGTTGGGGGGGGGGAAACCCTAAGGGGGGCGCCCCCCTTGCTTGGGGGGCAAGTCCCCCCTTCCTAGCCGCCGCCCCCCCTCTAGATCCCATCTAGAGGGGTCGGCCCCCCTTGCCCCTTCCCCTATAAATAGAGGGGTGAGAGGAGGGCTGCTGGAGACATCCCAAGGCGCAGCCCCTCCCCTCCCCAACACATCTCCTCCTCCGTTACGTGCTTGCGAAGCCCTATCGGAGTACTGCTGCACCAACACCA
>NW_021234854.1:0-1494 GCF_002162155.2 Triticum dicoccoides | reverse complement strand
CGTCCAAAAAAAACAAAACCCCCAGTGACCGCGAGCTGCTGACGCGTGGCCGCCTTTTGGTCCTGGTTGGTGTTACCAACCGGGACTAAAGGTCCTCCCTCCCCCGCCCCAGGCAGCGCCACGTGGAGGGCCTTTGGTCCCGGTTCGTAAGCAAACCGGGACTAAAGGTTTTGGGTATTAGTCCCGACCCTTTAGTCCCGGTTCCAGAACCGGGACAAATGGCCCTCTGGAACCGGGACAAATGGCCCTTTTTGTACTAGTGACTTCTCATAGAAGATACTTACAGATAGACATAATCTCCTACTTCGAAAATTAATTCTCTTCTTCGATTATCTGCATAGCTCTTCTGACGAGTTTGTGCCACTCTCAAGTTCTCTCTAATCAACCTGACTTGTTCCTCGGCATTCCTGAGCACATCTGGTCCAAAGACTTAACTTTCACCCGTTTGATTCCAGAACAATGGTGTTCTACACTTACGCCCATACAATGCTTCAAACGGTGCCATCTTTAGACTATTCTGGTGGTTGTTGTTGTAAGAGAACTCCGCATACGGTAAACTTTTATCCCAACTAGTACCATACTGCAATGCACAAGCTCTCAACATATCTTCAAGAATCTGATTGAGCCTTTCTGTCTGTCCACCAGTCTGAGGATGATATGCTGTACTGAAATTCAACTTCGTTCCCAATGATTTATGCACTTTCTGCCAAAAGATGGACGTGAACTGCGGACCTCTATCAGACACAATCTTCTTAGGAACTCCATGCTGACATACTATTCTTTCCATGTATAGCTCTGCCAATCTTGCCCCGCTATAAGTAGTCTTGACAGGCAAAAAGTGAGCGACTTTAGTGAGACGATCCACTATTACCCATATAGAATCATAACCTTGCTGAGTATGTGGTAACCCCACTATAAAGTCCATTCCGACTTCTTCCCATTTCCACTCAGGAATCTTCATTGGTTGCAACAAACTAGCGGGTCTCTGATGCTTAGTCTTTACCCTCTGACAAGTATCACATATAGCTACATACTCAGCCACATCTCTTTTCAATCCATACCAGCAGTACTTCTCCTTAAGATTTAGATACATCTTAGTACTTCCAGGATGGATAGAATAGGCTGACTCATGTGCTTCACGCAAAATTGTATCATGAATGGCTTTCACCTCAGGCACACATATCCTTTTTCCAAACCATAAGGTTCCATTTTCATCAATTCTGAAGCCAGGTGCTTTACCAGTCACCACATTATCAGCTATCTCCTTTAGCTTTTCATCTTCTAGTTGACCCTTACGTATTTCTTGCTCCAACGTAGGAATCACTTTTATCTCCATAGCACTAGCAACAATACCAAGGTTCAGATGTTGCAACTCCGCATACAACTCTTCTGCCTCTGGTCTCAACTTACGATTGTTGTCATATTTCTTCCTACTGAGAGCATCAGCTACAACATTCGCCTTACCTGGATGATAATGTACCTCCGGTTCATAAT
>NW_021234853.1:0-686 GCF_002162155.2 Triticum dicoccoides | reverse complement strand
TTTCTGAGTTGTAATAAGTCATTAAAAATAAGCATCTATGCTCCTTTTTTATTACAGTTAATGACAACTATTTTTTGCTTCAATTCATTTCTGAGTAGTTTTCTATATAGTTTTTTTTCTTTTCTGCTATATTAATTTTTTTCTTTTTATTTCTCAGTTGTAATAAGTCATTAAAAATAAAAAAGAGGCGGAATGCTTGTTAATTTGCTTCAAGCCTTTCGAAATAGTGTCAACTGCACTGCACATAGCTCTGTCCAGTCTACCGTATTCCTCAAGGCTTGAAGCTAACCAACGTGGAGGAGCATTGAGCCTCTTCGTCATCGTCTCTGCACTCAGGGCTTATAAACAGCTGCGAGTGCCTCTCGCTTGGCGAGGTGGGACTAAAAAAACAGCTGCAGGAAGAATCAAAATAAAATGAATAAAATAAAAAAAGTGCCACCTAAAGGGCTACCACGGCCTAAATACGACTAGAAACCCAACAATGGGCCAGGATTCAGGCCCGCAATAGGCCCAATAGGCCCACAGGCACATATAGTGTGTTTAGGCCCGTAAGCCTGCATTTGAGAGGAGCTCGAGTGGGCAGCGGGACTGGGGCTTATAAACCACTCTCGAGCTCCCTCAGCTAGCGAGGTGGGACTAAACTTTCGTGCCGCGACGTGGGCAGCACATGGCCTTTAGTCCCGGTT
>NW_021234852.1:0-1221 GCF_002162155.2 Triticum dicoccoides | reverse complement strand
ATTTTGCAACGTATGGGAGAAGTTGCTTATAAGTTGGAATTGCCAGAAGGACTGTCAGGAGTTCATGATGTATTCCATGTTTCTCAGTTGAAGAAATGCCACCCAGAGATAGCAGAGGTACCGTTAAGAGACACAGTGCCACTGGAAGCAATTCAGTTGAAGGATGACTTGACATATGAGGAAAAACCTGTTAAGATTCTCGATTATGCCAGCAGAGTTACCCGCAGCAAAGTTATCAAGTTTTGTAAAGTTCAGTGGAGCCACCACACTGAGGATGAAGCCACCTGGGAAAGAGAGGAAGTTTTGCTCAAGGACCACCCTCACCTATTTTCTAGCCAACCCGAATCTCGAGGGCGAGATTCATCTTAAGGGGGTAGGTTTGTAACATCCCAAATTTTCAATTTGGAATGTTATACATTAGGTCATCATGCATATCATGTTTTTCTCGCATTTTTCGATCCTAGAAAATTTCACGCAACTCAAGGACCCTCGGAGAGAGTTGGAAGTTTCATTATTTTCATATTTGGGATTTCTCAAATTTTGAAAATAGGATCATTTGGATTTATTTAATTATCTTCATAAAGTTTTCCTATAAAAATTTTGAGAGAGGGAATAATATGACTTTCCCAAATTTAGGAATAATGAAGATTTAATAAATAAACCCATTTTGGTTTTGCCGGAGTTTTATTTGCGTTTTATTTGCCTTAGGGAAAAATGCGTGTTTTAAAAAAAAAATTTGCATTTAGGCCCCGAGTAAAGTTCATTTTTGTTCGACTCATTTTTAGGAGTCGGGGAAAGTTTACTGTATTAATTTTGGAGTTCGTTTAGATTTTTTTTATTTTGTCGCTCTGCGCGCGAGACCGTTTTAAAAAAAAAAAACTGCAGCGCCTTGGGCCAAAGGCCCAAGCTGCTAGCCGCCGGCCGGCCAAGGCCAAGGCCACCGCGCGTGCACGCACCAAGGGGGCCAGGGAGCCACTCCTTTTTCCTTGTCCTAGTAGGACTCTTTTCCTACTTCGTTTATTCCGTATCTAATCCTAGATCTATTCCTAATCCTAATCTATTTCTTGCCCCCTACCCCAAGCAAAAACCCTCCGCTCCCCAATATAAATACCCAAGCACCCCCCCCCCTCTAAACCATCAAACCAACACCTCTCCTCTCCTCCGCCTCACCACCGCGCCACCCAACGCCGCCGCCGCCTCACCACCGCGCACCCAACGCCG
>NW_021234851.1:0-493 GCF_002162155.2 Triticum dicoccoides | reverse complement strand
GGCGGTCAACATCAACGGCGAGATTGGTCCTTTCTTCCCTACCCTTTGTGGGGTGCGCCAAGGCGACCCCTTCTCCCCATTCCTTTTTAACATGGTTGTGGACGCTCTGGCCTCCATCCTTGATAAGGCAAAAGCCGCTGGCCACATCCGTGGGATTACCCCACACCTTTCTGAGGGCTCGGGGATCTCCATCCTCTAGTATGCTGACGACACCATCATCATGGTCGAAGGCTCGGAGGTGGACATCGCCAACCTCAAGTTCCTCCTTCTCAGCTTTCAACAGATGTCGGGCCTCAGGATCAACTTTGATAAGAGTGATGTCATGGTGATGGGATATTCCCCCTCTGAGTCTATGGCCATCGCCAACGGACTTAATTGCCGCCTGGGCTCTTTCCCCACCTCCTACCTGGGGACCCCCATTAGCGACTCGCGACTCTTCGTCGCGGACCTGCGGCCCTCAGTGACTAAGCTCCAATCCCGTTGCGAGCCCTGG
>NW_021234850.1:0-751 GCF_002162155.2 Triticum dicoccoides | reverse complement strand
GGTGTGGTGCAGATGTTGCTCTGTGTCTTGCCCGAGTCCACTGTAAGGATGCACGAGAAGAGAAGCTGGCGGCCCTTCGGGTGGCCAATACCAAGAAGCACGACTTCAGGTCCTTTATGGAAACTTTCCTTGCAGCTGCCACTCGGATCGCCGACGGAATTGACCTTGATGAATTCGTTGCTCCTTCCAGCCCTCCACAGGAGGGGTAAAAAACTTCTTCTGGCTCGACGCTTTTAAATTTGCCTCGGTATGCCGAGTGGAATTGTAACCGATAAACCTTAACAGGCTTAACGCCTGAGCACTCTCGGTTCCTTTAGATATCGATTCAAAACTTGAATTTGGTGCTTGAATATGATTGCCTTTGGCTCGAAATGTCTTTTGCAGGTTCAAAGCAAGGCGTCTTTACTGCAATCGACTTATTCTTCAGTCCACTTAGGCGAGCACTGGGCTGCAGCTAAGCCCCCGAGTGAGAGTTTTACTCTTCACTCGACAGGATTTCGATAACTTAGGCGAGTGCTTGGACTGCAGCTAAGCCTCCGAGTGAGAGGGTTGCTCTACACTCGGTAGGATTTTGATAACTTAGGCGAGTGCTTGGACTGCAGCTAAGCCTCCGAGTGAGAGGGTTGCTCTACACTCGGCAGGATTTCGATAACTTAGGCGAGTGCTTGGACTGCAGCTAAGCCTCCGAGTGAGAGGGTTGCTCTACACTCGGTAGGATTTCGATAACTTAGGCGAGTGCTTGGACTGCGGC
>NW_021234849.1:0-1666 GCF_002162155.2 Triticum dicoccoides | reverse complement strand
AATATTATTAGCAATTAAATGCCCAAATGCAAACACTATATAATTTAATTCAAAAATCCAGGAATAGCCTATAAATATGTTCATCATTTTTGGAAGAGGTTTTCACCTTTAACAGAAATTATGAACATTTCCAAAGGGCATTCTGGGTTATTGAAAATATTTTTATTGAACCTAGTTAAATTTCATTTGGTGCTAGGGTTTCAACAATCCCCATTTCAAATTTAAATGAAATTTAAACATGGTGCAACACTCTAATGCATGCACTAGGCATTGTCAGAACTAGGGATGTGACAACTCACCCCCACTAAACAAGAATCTCGTCTCGAGATTCAAGCGTAGGGTAGGGTGAAAGGTAAACGCAACTAGTATAATCTTCACGATCCAGGGTGCACTTCAGTTGAACGTTGATTTGAACACCATTATTGTCTTGAAGTCTTGCTCTGAGAAATCCTGTCAACATGACATGGGGGGAAGAAGGAGACTCTAGAAGGGTCGATCTTCTCGAAGATCGAACAACTCAGGATTAACTCACGGAATGAGACATAGCAACATCTCTCGAGCTGAGAGATGAAGCACACCTCTAGAGAAATGGAGTGAAACAGATGACGAAGGTTCACTAGGTAGACAACGATTCCACACCTAAGAAGGTGGTGAACGGTTGTCAACGTAGCGAGGAGTTGAGTTGCCATGATACCACGACGAAACATCCTGGAGGGGGGTGATTCGTAGATTATTATCTTAAGTGGCAAAAAGAATTACCTTTGATATAGAGATCGTTAAGACTCTCTATATCAGCCTAAGGCAAATCACAGCAATCGATTGGCGGGGTCGGTAGGATGGCATACTCAGACTTGGATGATGTGGATTACCTTGTTGAAGACAACGTAATGGATGAGTTTGCTTATCACCGGAAATGGAAGAGACCCATGGTAGAATGGCACATTGGTGGTGCAAGCTGGGAACAAAATGCAAATGCTGGGAATGATTCTGGTAACTGGGGAAGAACCCAACAATAGGGAGTGAATTCACTGTTGGAGTGGTTATAGCATAACCGAGGAAACTGAGAGCAAACCCGGTTAGTGCCGATGATAACACGTAGCGCTTGTGCGTGCTCCCAAGAACTTGAGCATTTCCACAATCATCAAGGTTTTACCAACATCCGTGTCAAGGGTCCGGTAACACAACTCACTACCATGATGAATGGTGATGGAAGATGCAGATGCAAAGGAAGATAACACCTTCTCAGATTTCACCCTTGGCGAAGCCAAGGAACAAAATCTGGATGATCGACCGAGAGACATTTAGCACTCCGCTTCTAATGTTCTCCTTGATGTGCTAGTGTAACCCATTTATAGAAATGGTCTGGTATCTAGAACATCAAGTAAAGGTCGGACTTCGGGAGCACAAGAATCCATAAGGAACAACTAGGGAGGTAAATCCTACGAAATCCTTATGGGGAGGTGGGTGGCCAACTTCATCAAACAAGATACTATAATAATAGGTCTACCGGATGGGTGTGTTGGCCACGACATCCACCTTACCGGTTATCGAGAGACCAATATTATAGTTCTTAGGGAAATGTTCCAACCATCATATCTGCCTGAGATTCAGCTCTGGTTGGTGTTAGGATATTCCAGGCTCATCGAGTCTTAGGAAGAAAAATGAA
>NW_021234848.1:0-413 GCF_002162155.2 Triticum dicoccoides | reverse complement strand
GCCAATCTGGACGGGCAGCATCTCGATCGAACGATATGACAGCGAGGCGAGCTGGGCGGCGGCGTCGTTCTGCTGGTGTAGCTGGACGTGGCAGGAGGCGAGTGTAGCCGGCAGAGGACGGGGTCGGGGGGTGGGAGGCAGCGGCGGCGGGAGGTGGGTGGCGACGGCGGCGGCGTGAAACCCTAGGCACTTGTCGAGACGGTAGGTGGCAGAGGATGTGGTCGGGGTTCGGGGAGGGGCGGCTGTGTGGATGTGCGGTTGCGGCGGTGGGAGGCAGCGGCGGCGTGAAACCCTAGGTAGCCACTTGTTGAGAGATTGAAGGGAGAAGCAGAGCGTGCGGGCTCTTGTTTGTTTGGGGCACTGGGCACTCGGTGGCAGGCCAACGTAAATTTGCTGCAAATCGAAGGGTTTTC
>NW_021234847.1:0-504 GCF_002162155.2 Triticum dicoccoides | reverse complement strand
TCACAAAGTCCAGAGGAGCAAATCCTATACGACGCCTTGAGCCCTAGTTTCTTCATTACTAGTGGTTGGGGCGTCACCTTATAGCGTCGCTTGAGAAAAAGTTGTGCGCATGTTTTTATTAAAAAAAATACATGAAGTCCTAACCTTCATCTGGAAAAATATTTTAAAAAATCCTCACCTTCGTCTAAAAAAATAAGTAAAAACGAAAAGAAAAAAAACACCAATGCAGCATACTAGCGAGCGCCACTTTGCGTAGCCCTTCATTTAAAAAAAATATGAAGTCATCACCTTTCTAAAAAAGAAAAAAACATTTAAAATATTTCTAACCTCAATCTAAAAATAATGTCCCAAAAGCTTTTTCACTGCGCGCTTCGCGCGATGCTTAATGGGTTTAATTTGCAAACGGCTCTGCCCTCTATGTTCTTGATCTAAATGGGCTGGCCCAAACACCCACAGAAAACTCCCATCTCCCGGTTCTAAGAAGCTCCCCAACTGTTTTTTTTT
>NW_021234846.1:0-393 GCF_002162155.2 Triticum dicoccoides | reverse complement strand
CTACATGTTTGGGGTCGAGTCTTGGCACCCTGATGTTTGAAATTCCTCCTCTTTTCTTGGTTAAAGCCTAAACATAGACTCATTAACAAAAATAATAAATTTAAACTCCAAAAAGTGTGAAATGTTAACATGGATCATGTGATGCATGTAAATACACTTAATTTCTTAAGTATTGCAAACAAACTCCAAAAAGTGTGAAATGTTGACATGGAACATGTGATGGTGTATGTTGAGCGTAGAAAAAAATTCAATGTGAAACACTAAAGCAACCAACACTTCGCCTTGAAACCTGACACGTTCCCTCCCAAACCCACGATTCTTCCTTACATATGTTCTGGTTCCAAGTAGTGTACGTCATAACTTCTGTGAAACCTTCTGAAATTTTCATCACAC
>NW_021234845.1:0-1303 GCF_002162155.2 Triticum dicoccoides | reverse complement strand
ATATGCGCAAGTTCAGTGGACGCGTCAAGAGGATCAAGGACTCCACAACCAAGATTCGTCGCAGACGCCGCAAGTAGGAATCCACATTCACCGACATGAAGGCCAAGGCAATCAAGTTCTTCCTTGGCAATGCCACCAAGAAGCTCGAGTGTGGGAGTTAAATGTTGAAGGCAGGGCACAACAATTTTCTACGGCTGGCTGCTCCTACAAAGAAAAACTGGGCTGCAGATCTCGTGCAAAAAAACTAGGATGGCCTCACCATGAGAAATGCAGCTTCCGCAACCAAGTGCTAGATATGAAACATCGAGAGGTTGCTTATGCAAAAAGCTCTGACGAAACGAAGAAATTAGGCTCGCTAGCTGCTATATAATTCTTTAAATCCCCTTGTAAGCAAACCGTGAGATCAAAGCAATAAGAAACAAATGCACAACCGTCGCGATAGAAGGTTTGGATTGACCCTTGTATCGTGTACATGTGCGTGAGTGCTTTGTGTGTTTCCAGCCAGCCATAGCTAGCTAGGCTGCTGGATCGATCCAATTAGTAGCTCTTGTAATAGCATATTGTCCGGGGGGAAAATCAGTCGTTGTTATTTCATCACCCATTCGTCTCGCCGGAAAGTACAGGCAGATCACAGCGTCAATTGTTGGGCCTGTGTCAACAGATAGTACTATGTACAGACTTCGAAAGAGTGTACAAACTG
Organism: Triticum dicoccoides; assembly: GCF_002162155.2. Classification (NCBI taxonomy): domain Eukaryota; kingdom Viridiplantae; phylum Streptophyta; class Magnoliopsida; order Poales; family Poaceae; genus Triticum; species Triticum dicoccoides. Next base: position 603 of record NW_021234845.1, on the reverse strand, counting down.
ATCATATTTAGCCTTGTCAATCAAAAAAAAAACATTGCAAAATAGTTCAGTTAAAAAGGTTAGTTCATTCAGTTAAGCAAGTCTGGCCACCCAACATGGAGCCACAACGGGTGGGTCTGCTTTGCTATTTAAAGCAAATCATCAATGGAAAATGACGCAGCTGAACTATTTGCATCTGTATATTGATTTTAGAAAATGTTGAAGGTTCAATTTAATTTCTATCAAATGATAAACATACAAAAGAGCTATTTGTGTAACCTGACATCCAATGCTGTACAAAAGATTTTCAAATATTTCCTGATTCTTTTTCTTGGAATACATGAATTTTCTATCACTTGGGTGTATTTCAGCTTGCCGCGTACACAAACAGATTGGCAAAACTGGATTCAGACATAAGATCGACCCAATCAATTTGAGATCTTGTGTGACTAGTAAGGTATCAGTAGGTTGTTGGTTTCTCAAACTCTCTAATACATTTTTTGCTACTACCTATAGTGCAAATGTAGCACGCTGCTCTTATTTGCTGGCGCCCTTGCTGCTGACAATCCAAAAGCTTTCTCATATCCTCTTTTTCCTTCACATGGCATTCCCCATTCAAGGAAA
>NW_021234844.1:0-907 GCF_002162155.2 Triticum dicoccoides | reverse complement strand
ACATAGACAGGAAACTTGATATTCTTGAGATATGTAAAAGCATATGTTCCTCTCTCATAATAATTTTCAGTAGCATCATGAACGAATTCAACAATATAAGCATCACATAAAGCATTCTTTTCATAATGAATAAGCATAGAAATTTTATTAATCTCCACATAAGCAAATTTATTGTCATGGATAATAGTGGGAACAAACTCAACAAAATAACTATCATGCGAGGCATAATCCAATTGAGAATTAAAATCATGATAACAAGTTTCATGGTTATTATTATTCTTTATAGCATACATGTCATCACAATAATCATCATGTATAGATTTGTTCTCATAATCAATTGGAACCTCTTCTGAAATAGTGGATTCGTCACTAAATAAAGTCATGACCTCTCCAAATCCACTTTTATCAACATTGTGAAAAGATTCAACACCCTCCAAAATAGTGGGATCATTATTATCTGAAGTTGACACTCTTCCAAACCCACTTTCATAAATATTTCAATCATCATAAATAGGAGGCATCCTATCATCATAATAAATTTTCTCATCAGAACTTGGGGGACAAAAAATATCATCTTCATCAAACATAGCATCCCCAAGATTATGGCTTTGCATATCATTAGCGTCATGGATATTCAAAGAATTCATACTAACAACATTGCAATCATGCTCATCATTCAAACATTTAGTGCCAAATATTTTATTGACTTCTTCTTCTAGCACTTGAGCACAATTTTCCTTTCTATCATTTTCATGAAAGACATTAAAAGGATGAAGCATATGAGGCAACCTCAATTCCATTTTTGTAGTTTTCTTTTATGGACTAAACTAATGATAAAACAAGAAACTAAAAGATTCAATTGCAAGATCTAAATATATACCTTCAAGCACTCACCTCCTAGGCAACT
>NW_021234843.1:0-1158 GCF_002162155.2 Triticum dicoccoides | reverse complement strand
TCGATGAGTATGACAACCGGCAGGAGCCATAGGAGTTGTCTTTATTTTTTTGTATGACCTGCGTGTCATTGAAGAACGCCATGTAACTTACTTTACTTTATTGCTAAACGCGTTAGCCATAGAAGTAGAAGTAGTCGTTGGTGTGACAACTTCATGAAGACACGATGATGGAGATCATGATGATGGAGATCATGGTGTCATGCCGGTGACGATGATGATCATGGAGCCCCGAAGATGAAGATCAAAAGGAGCAAAATGATATTGGCCATATCATGTCACTATTTGATTGCATGTGATGTTTATCTTGTTTATGCATCTTGTTTTCTTAGGACGACGGTAGTAAATAAGATGATCCCTTACAAAATTTCAAGAAGTGTTCTCCCCTAACTGTGCACCGTTGCTACAGTTCGTCGCTTCTAAGCACCACGTGATGATCGGGTGTGATGGATTCTTACGTTCACATACAACGGGTGTAAGACAGTTTTACACAGCGAAAACACTTAGGGTTAACTTGACGAGCCTAGCATGTGCAGACATGGCCTCGGAACACAGAGACCGAAAGGTCGAGCATGAGTCGTATGGTAGATACGATCAACATGAAGATGTTCACCGATGATGACTTGTCCGTCTCACGTGATGATCGGACACGGCCTAGTTGACTCGGATCATGTGATCACTTAGATGACCAGAGGGATGTCTATCTAAGTGGGAGTTCATAAGATGAACTTAATTATCTTGAACATAGTCAAAAGACCTTTTGCAAATTATGTCGTAGTTCACGCTATAGTTCTACTGTTTTAGTTATGTTCCTAGAGAAAATATAGTTGAAAGTTGACAGTAGCGATTATGCGGACAGTAGAAAGCTTATGTCCTTAATGCACCGCTCAATGTGCTGAACCCCAAACGTCGTTTGTGGATGTTTCGAACATCGAACATACACGTTTTGATAACTGCGTGATAGTTCAGTTAAATGGTTTAAATAGAGGCACCAAAGACGTTTTCGAAACGTTGCGGAACATATGAGATGTTTCGAGGGCTGAAATTGGGATTTCAGGCTCGTGCCCACGTCAAGAGGTATAAGACCTCCGACGATCTTCTTAACCTGCAACCTAAGGGAGAAAAGCTCAATCGTTGAGCTTGTGCTCAGATTGTCTGAGT
>NW_021234842.1:0-2162 GCF_002162155.2 Triticum dicoccoides | reverse complement strand
TGGTTGGCAAAAGGAGAGGATACAATTTACCAAAGGCATTATGTATCGGAGAAAGAACTCACAAGGTGATTAGTTATGAAGGACACTGTCGGACAATAATCCAACAGTGGATATGGCGATCCACAATGGAGCTGATGTGAGTATCGTTACCCAATCAGAGGAAGAAGGAATGCAAATGCATTGGTTTATAGGACATCTGAATAATTCAATGTTTAAATAGCAAAGGAATTATGATTTTTAATTCAAGGGATCAGGAGCAACGCTCTGATCAAGGATGGATAAGTTGAATAGACTTAGGGGTACCATCGATGGCAATCTGATTGGCCGAGAACCAGCTCCTGTTCGAAAGACGTCTGAGCGGAAAGATAATATATAAGGATCAACTGATGATTGCGTGCATTCGCACACATATAGGATCAACGGACTTAAATGACAGTGACAAAGGATGCCAATAAGATTACTAGATTTATGGAATTAACCAAAATGTAAGCAAGCAAGAATTTCAAGGGCAATAGGCTCCTGAGGATTTTTGGAAGATCGAATGGTATTTCGAAGATTGATGACATACATGAATCAACTGGGGATGAGTGAATACTCGGTAAGTGTGAGAAATTATTCGTAGGGATATTCATGTGTCAAGAACTGCAAGGCAGTAAGCACGAAGTATTCTCGAAACAATAGAGAAAACTTCGGGTATCTTGTAATAACAAGAACAATGGGGAATGATCGTAAGAATGGCAAGTGTAAGTAGTTATCCATAAGGATTTATCGGTGGTCGGGAATAGCAAAAGTGATGGGCACAAAGTCTCGAGAGAATATCAAAGAGTATCTCCGAAATCTTCTGGTGCAGTCGGTGACCATCTGGACTGAAGGGGCTCTCCGGGAGAAAGTATTTTCGAGAACCTAAAGTTAGTTTTTAGTAAAAATCGTTTAACCCGAATAGAAGAGGGTTCAGAATCCCAGAGTAAAGGTCGAGGAATAAAAGATCCTAATACCTCCCGATGGCGACGTGGGCCCATGGGCCACACAGCCATGTTAGTAAAAGTTTTTCAACGACTAGACTCGACTTCAGCCAAGGAGTTGGAAAGGGGGATTCCTACAGGCAATCGGCTCTGATACCAACTTGTGACGCCCCCGATTTAATCGTACACTAATCATGCATGCAAATGTGTACGATCAAGATCAGGGACTCACGGGAAGATATCACAACACAACTCTACAATAAAATAAGTCATACAAGCATCATAATACAAGCCAGGGGCCTCGAGGGCTCGAATACAAGTGCTCGATCATAGACGAGTCAGCGGAAGCATCAATATCTGAGTACAGACATAAGTTAAACAAGTTTGCCTTAAGAAGGCTAGCACAAACTGGGATACAGATCGAAAGAGGCGCATGCCTCCTGCCTGGGATCCTCCTAAACTACTCCCGGTCGTCATCAGCGGGCAGCACGTAGTAGTAGGCACCTCCAGTGTAGTAGGGGTCGTCGTCGACGGTGGCGTCTGGCTCCAGGGCTCCAGCATCTGGTTGCGACAACCAGGAAGAAAGGAAAGGGGAAAAGGGGGGAGAAAGCAACCGTGAGTACTCATCCAAAGTACTCGCAAGCAAGGAACTACACTACATATGCATGGGTATATGTGTAAGGAGGCCATATCAGTGGACTGAACTGCAGAATGCCAGAATAAGAGGGGGATAGCTAATCCTGTCGAAGACTACGCTTCTGGCAGCCTCCGTCTTGCATCAAGTATAAGAGAGTAGATTGAAGTCCTCCAAGTAGCATCTCCAAGTAGCATCTCATAGCATAATCCTACCCGGCGATCCCCTCCTCGTATCCCTGAGGGAGAGCGACCACCGGTTGTATCTGGCACTTGGAAGGGTGTGTTTTATTAAGTATCCGGTTCTAGTTGTCATAAGGTCAAGGTACAACTCCAAGTCGTCCTGTTACCGAAGATCACGGCTATTCGAATAGATTAACTTCCCTGCAGGGGTGCACCACATAACCCAACACGCTTGATCCCATTTGGCCGGACACACTTTCCTGGGTCATGCCCGGCCTCGGAAGATCAACACGTCGCAGCCCCACCTAGGCAAAACAGAGAGGCCAGCACGCCGGTCTAAACCTAAGCGCACAGGGGTCTGGGCCCATCGCCCATAGCACACCT
>NW_021234841.1:0-1334 GCF_002162155.2 Triticum dicoccoides | reverse complement strand
AGGGCGGTGCGGGACGGCGCGAGGCGACAACGAGGCGGAGACGGGCAGCCTGGCGGCGTCGGGCGGGGAAGAACAAACTGAACCAAATTTTCACGAGCGCTGCTTATATAGGCAGAGCATTGGTCCCGGTTCGTGCCACCAACCGGGACCAATGCCCCCCTTTAGTCCCGGTTGGTGCCACCAACCGGGACCAAAGGCCTCTTTTCAGCAGCCCAAAGGGCGGGAAGCAGAGGCCTTTGGTCCTGGTTGGTTCCACCAACCGGGACAAATGCGCCCCTTTAGTCCCGATTAGTGCAACCAACCGGGACTAAAGGCCTTGTGTTGCCCGCGTCGCGGTATGAAAGTTTAGTCCCACCTTGCTAGCTGAGGGAGCTTGAGAGGGGTTTATAAGCCCCAGTCCTGCTGCCCTCTTGAGCTCCTCTCAAATGCAGGCTTACGAGCCTAAACGCACTATATGTGCCTGTGAGCCTATACGGTTGTGCTCCTACAAAGAAAAACTGGGCTGCAGATCTCGTGCAAAAAAACTAGGATGGCCTCACCATGAGAAATGCAGCTTCCGCAACCAAGTGCTAGATATGAAACATCGAGAGGTTGCTTATGCAAAAAGCTCTGACGAAACGAAGAAATTAGGCTCGCTAGCTGCTATATAATTCTTTAAATCCCCTTGTAAGCAAACCGTGAGATCAAAGCAATAAGAAACAAACGCACAACCGTCGCGATAGAAGGTTTGGATTGACCCTTGTATCGTGTACATGTGCGTGAGTGCTTTGTGTGTTTCCAGCCAGCCATAGCTAGCTAGGCTGCTGGATCGATCCAATTAGTAGCTCTTGTAATAGCATATTGTCCGGGGGGAAAATCAGTCGTTGTTATTTCATCACCCATTCGTCTCGCCGGAAAGTACAGGCAGATCACAGCGTCAATTGTTGGGCCTGTGTCAACAGATAGTACTATGTACAGACTTCGAAAGAGTGTACAAACTGATCATATTTAGCCTTGTCAATCAAAAAAAAACATTGCAAAATAGTTCAGTTAAAAAGGTTAGTTCATTCAGTTAAGCAAGTCTGGCCACCCAACATGGAGCCACAACGGGTGGGTCTGCTTTGCTATTTAAAGCAAATCATCAATGGAAAATGACGCAGCTGAACTATTTGCATCTGTATATTGATTTTAGAAAATGTTGAAGGTTCAATTTAATTTCTATCAAATGATAAACATACAAAAGAGCTATTTGTGTAACCTGACATCCAATGCTGTACAAAAGATTTTCAAATATTTCCTGATTCTTTTTCTTGGAATACATGAATTTTCTATCACTTGGGTGTATTTCAGCTTGC
>NW_021234840.1:0-1658 GCF_002162155.2 Triticum dicoccoides | reverse complement strand
ATTCACACGAAGAAAGACGAAGAGGGGAATATCATTTACCCGAAGCACACCACTCGCCAATGTCGACTCCTGATCCAGCAGTTTCAGGGAAAACAGTCTAAGGACAAGGAGAAGGAGTCAGACAAGGCCGAAGACAAGGAGGACAGTGAGGAAGGATATCTGCATATCAACTCCACTCTGATGATCTTTGCAGATGTGGAAAGCAGAAGTCGACTGAAAGTGATTAACCGAGAGGTGAACATGGTTGCCCCCGCAAAAGCAAATTATCTGAAGTGGTCTCAAACACCCATCACATTCGACCAATCTGATCACCCGACTCATATTGCCACCCCTGGGAGGCAAGCTTTGGTGGTCGATCCAGTTGTTGAAGGCACTCGACTGACAAAGGTGCTGATGGATGGTGGAAGTGGGCTGAACTTATTGTATGCAGACACATTGAAAGGTATGGGCATTCCGATGTCCCGACTGAGCACTAGTAACATGAGCTTTCATGGAGTTATACCAGGGAAGAAGGCCGAGTCACTCGGCCAGATAGCTTTGGACGTGGTGTTTGGCGATTCAAAGCATTTTCGCAAAGAAAAGTTGACGTTTGAGGTCGTGGATTTTCAAAGTGCATATCATGCCATTTTGGGGAGACCAGCTTACGCGCGGTTCATGGCTCGACCATGCTACGTATACCTCAAATTGAAGATGCCCGGTCCCAAAGGAGTGATCACTGTCACCGGTGATAGGAAAAAGGCAGAAGAGTGCTTTCAGAAGGGCTCCAAGATTGCCGATTCCCAGGTGACAGCGGTCGAGTTCGAAGAATACAAGCAAAACGCAGATCCGAGTGATTTGCTGCGATCCAAGAAGCCCGCCACAGAGTCTGCATTCCAGTCCTCCGGTGAGACGAAGCCTGTTCACATTCACCCGACCGACCCCGAAGCAACTCCGACCCGCATCTCCACGACACTCGACCCAAAATAGGAAGAAGCGCTCATCCAGTTCCTCCGCGAGAACTGGGACATTTTTGCATGGAAGCCCGCTGACATGCCAGGTGTTCCCAGAGGACTGGCTGAGCATCGCCTAAGAGTCGACTCATCTGCAAAACCAGTCAAAGAGCATCTTCGGCGGTCCGCCGTCCAGAAGAGAAAAGCCATTGGTGAAGAAGTGGCTCGACTGTTGGCGGCAGGATTTATCCGAGAGATATACCACTCCAAGTGGCTCGCTAATGTCGTCATGGTTCCTAAGAAGGACAAGTCGCTCCGAATGTGCATTGATTTCAAGCACATCAACCGGGCCTGCCCGAAAGATCATTTTCCTCTCCCTCGCATAGATCAAATTGTTGACTCGACCGCGGGATGTGAGAGGTTATCTTTTTTAGATGCCTACTCCGGGTACCACCAGATCCGTCTGTACGGGCCCGACGAGGTAAAAACAGCTTTCATCACTCCATTCGGGTGCTTCTGCTATATCACCATGCCGTTCGGCCTCAAGAATGCCGGAGCCACATTTATGCGAATGATTCAGAAGTGTCTACTCACTCAAATCAGTCGGAATGTGGAAGCTTATATGGATGATATCGTTGTCAAGTCGCGGAAAGGTTCCGACCTGCTCGCTGACCTCGCCGAAACATTTGCCAACCTCAGAAGGTATGATATCAAGCTCAATCCATCAAA
>NW_021234839.1:0-665 GCF_002162155.2 Triticum dicoccoides | reverse complement strand
AGCGTCGCACCGGGCCCTCATACATGCGGGGTGGTGTGGTGGCATGTCCGAAGAGGCAGGACGCGTCTCCGTTGCGTGGCCCCCCCTCACGGACGGCGATGACATGGTAGTAGACGTTCTGCGGTAACGATGCGGCGTCAATATTACTAAATACTCGGAGCTTGATAAAACCATGAGTTTTTTTGCACGACGTGGGCACATGTGCTATAGGAACGATGGTATTTTTTCATAATTTTTGGTGATGGAGAAGTATCCGAAAAATTCCCTCTACGCGGATTGCCCTTCGCTCTTCTACGGCTGTGGTCGGCGGCCTCCGGGGGCTAGCATGCCGCCAAATCTTGCATAGGCGGCCTCTCACAAGTCTGGAAGTGTTGTGGCGGTTGCAAACGCCCGACACGCATGTCCGGGGTGTGCCCCCCACGGACGGCGCCGCCGCCGGCACCTGGAGGGGGGAAACGGACGTGTGGGGTCTACACGGAGGGGATCTTGCTGTGGGTCTGGCCTGGATGTTGCTCCAAAGTATTCCTATGGGTTGACCTAACACAACCGGGTGGGGAGGTCCACTGGTCAAAGCCCGTCCGTGCAAAGTCAAAGGGCTAGATCCCGTGGTCAAACGCTACAGGGTTAGGCGGGACGGGGCACTGGGGGTAGCAATGCCTTTTTTT
>NW_021234838.1:0-7638 GCF_002162155.2 Triticum dicoccoides | reverse complement strand
GAGCCCGCACTGCTCGGTGCCGCCAGCAACCGCCGCCCGAGATTCCGCTCACGGCCACCACGGCCACGGCCTCGCCTGCTCGACCGCGCGTACGCCCGCGCCTCCTCTCGGCGGCCCCTGCTTGCCGGCCAGCGCGAGCCCGCCTCCGGCCAAACCACCGCACTTCCCGCACTGGGTTGCGCCTCCCCGCTACGCCGTCGCCTCTGCCACTTCGCCCGCGGCCACGCTGACCTTCCTCTCGCGCCCCTTTTCGTGTGCGCCGCCCGCTCCCTTGGCCGCGCCCGCTCGTACCTCGCCCCGCTCCCGGCGTCGCTTTGGCGACGCCCCGCTGCGCCCCAGGGGCCTTCTCCTTGCCGCGCCTGGATGTGGCCACGGGCACGAACGCTCGCACCCGCGAGCCCCTGTGCCCGGTAACCGCACGCCCGCACCCGGGTTGGCCCTTGGGCCATTGCCCAGTGGCCCCCCCACGCCCCTGATAAAAAGAAAAAGAATTTTAAAAATAAATAAATAAATAAATAATAATTAACAGAATTAAAATATTAATTAATTAATTAATTTATTAAAAAAATTAATTAAGATTAGTTAATCATAATTAGATTAACCTAATTGACTAATTAGTTTAATTAAACAGTAGTTAGTTAATTAAACCCTAATTAACCTAATCAGAGGATGACAGGTGGGTCCCACTGGACCCACACGTCAGTTTGACCAGTCAACACCTCTGTTGACTGCTGACGTCATGCTGACGTCATGATGACGTCAGCAAACACTGTTTTGGATAATGTTGAATTAAATAAATTAAATAAATTCTAAAAATGATTTAAAACTTTAGAAAATCATATCTTTTAATCCGTAACTCGGATTAAAATATTTTCAACATGAAAGTTGCTCAGAACGACGAGATGATTCCGGATACGCAGTCCGTTCGTCCGCCACACCCCCCTAACCTATCGAACCCGCAACTTTCCCCCTCCGGCTCCTCTGCCCGAAAACACGAAACACCGGGAATACTTTCCCGGATGATTCCCCCCTTAACCAGTACCACCTCATACCACGTTAGGGCATGCCTAGCATCGCTTCTTGACATGTCATGCATCGATATGCATCTGTTTACTTGGTATTCATTGTTTCTTCCCCCTCTTCTCTCCGGTAGACTACGAGACCGACGCTGCTGCTGCCCAGTTCGACTACGGAGTTGACGACCCCTCTCTCTTGCCAGAGCAACCAGGCAAGCCCCCCCTTTGATCACCAGATATCGCCTATTCTCCTCTATACTGCTTGCATTAGAGTAGTGTAGCATGTTACTGCTTTCATTAATCCTATTCTGATGCATAGCCTGACATTGTCGCTACATCTGTTGATACCTTACCTGCAATCCTAAATACTTAGTATAGGATGCTAGTTTATCATCATTGGCCCTACATTCTTGTCAGTCTGCCTTGCTATACTATTGGGCCGTGATCACTCGGGAGGTGATCACGGGTATATACTATACATACATACATACTATACAGATGGTGACTAAAGTCGGGTCAGCTCGAAGAGTACCCGCGAGTGATTCACGGATTGGGGGCTGAAAGGACCTTTGTCCCGACGGCCCTCTGTGTGGATCTTTGTGGCGGAGCGACAGGGCAGGTTGAGACCGCCTAGGAGAGAGGTGGGCCTGGCCCTGTTCGGCGTTCGCGGATACTTAACACGCTTAACGAGATCTTGGTATTTGATCTGAGTCTGGCTACGAGCCTATACGCACTAACCATCTACGTGGGAGTAGTTATGGGTATCCCGACGTCGTGGTATCAGCCGAAGCACTTCGTGACGTCAGCGACTGAGCGGCGCGCGCCGGGTTGGACTGCGTTAACGCAACTTCCTTTGTAATGGAGGTTGCTAGGTCTGCTCACCGGCCGCGTACGCAACGTGCAGGTGTGCTCAGGGCGATGGGCCCAGACCCCTGCGCGCTTAGGTTTAGACCGGCGTGCTGGCCTCTCTGTTGAGCCTAGGTGGGGCTGCGACGTGTTGATCTTCCGAGGCCGGGCATGACCCAGGAAAGTGTGTCCGGCCAAATGGGATCGAGCGTGTTGGGCTATGTGGTGCACCCCTGCAGGGAAGTTAATCTATTCGAATAGCCGTGATCTTCGGTAACAGGACGACTTGGAGTTGTACCTTGACCTTATGACAACTAGAACCGGATACTTAATAAAACACACCCTTCCAAGTTCCACAGACAACCCGGTGATCGCTTTTCTACAGGGCGACGAGAGGAGGATTGCCGGGTAGGTTTATGCTATGCGATGCTACTGGAGCTGCTACTTGGAGATGCTACTTGGAGATGCTACTTGGAGGACTTCAATCTACTCGCTTCTACTTGATGCAAGACGGAGGCTGCCAGAAGCGTAGTCTTCGACAGGATTAGCTATCCCCCTCTTATTCTGGCATTCTGCAGTTCAGTCCACTGATATGGCCTCCTTACACATATACCCATGCATATGTAGTGTAGTTCCTTGCTTGCGAGTACTTTGGATGAGTACTCACGGTTGCTTTCTCCCCCCTTTCTCCCCTTTTCCTTTCTTTCTGGTTGTCGCAACCAGGTGCTGGAGTCCAGGAGCCAGACGCCACCGTCGACGACGACCCCTACTACACCGGAGGTGCCTACTACTACGTGCTGCCCGCTGACGACGACCTGGAGTAGTTAGGAGGATCCCAGGCAGGAGGCCTGCGCCTCTTTCGATCTGTATCCCAGTTTGTGCTAGCCTTCTTAAGGCAACTTGTTTAACTTATGTCTGTACTCAGATATTGTTGCTTCCGCTGACTCGTCTATGATCGAGCACTTGTATTCGAGCCCTCGAGGCCCCTGGCTTGTATTATGATGCTTGTATGACTTATTTTATTTGTAGAGTTGTGTTGTGATATCTTCCCGTGAGTCCCTGATCTTGATCGTACACATTTGCGTGCATGATTAGTGTACGATTGAATCGGGGGCGTCACAAGTTGGTATCAGAGCCGACTGCCTGTAGGAATCCCCTTTCCAACTCCTTGGCCGAAGTCGAGTCTAGACGTTACAAAAACTTTTACTAACTTGGCTGTGAGCCTTACGGGCCCACGTCGCCATCGGGTGGTACTAGGATCTTTTACTCCTCAACCTTTACTCTGGGACTCTGAACTCTTTTCTACTCGGGTTAAACGAAATTACTAACTCTGACTTTAGGATCCCGTTACCACGTTCACCCCAAAGTTGGATAAGCCATTGTTATTTTGCAGGATAGCATTTTGAATAGTGCCCGTGTTGTCATTTGACTCCATTGAAACATCTTTGTTTTCAGATGGAACCCGCGAGGCAGGTCGTGCGCCACACTGCGGCCATTGGTGCCTCAGGATCACCTGTTGTGCTAGCTGATATGATGACCTATCTGGGTTATCGCTGGCACCCTGAGTACACCGTCTACGAGGAGTACCAGGACTTTAACCAGGAGCAGTACCGTGCCATCGTCCACCTCTACTCTCGGGAGTATGAGTCCACTACCGTGCTGCACACCGCTCATGGTGTTGGAGTGACCATCGAGATGGCAGTCCACGATGCGGCTCATGCTGCTCTGACACGTCTTCGTGGAGAGTATCAGGCATTGGACACTTCCCCTTTCAGGCACATTCCTATCGCATCTGACGTTGGTGCGGAGGGATACTACACTGCCGCCTACTCCACCGTCACCCGAGAGCCTTTCCACCATCAGCGCCTGGTTCTGCATGCTGATGGGCTGGACCGAGCTAACAGAGCTCTTCGCCACGAGTTGTACACCACTCGTCAGCACCTTTACAGGGCTCTGACGCGGTTGCACCCCTTTGTCCGGTCTGGACAGCTGCCGCGTTCTGCGATCTACCCAGCCAGGACTGTGATGCCCCACGGTGTCGGATGGCCAGAGGTGGGAGGCTACGCTCCCGCACTTGGTCCTCTTCTGCCACCTGAGCGTCGGGTTCTACACCAGAGTATCCGCGGCCCCCAGGCCACTGACGTGGAGGACTATCCGTTGCCTCACTACCAGCTGTCAGGTTACAGCTACCTTCACAGTACCTCCTGGGACTGATGTAGTCTTGTTCATTAGTCTTAGATGCACTCGCGAGCCTGCGTGCCGCCTATGATGACTTAGTCTATGTACGGAACTCTGTGTACTGAACTCTATGTCCGACCCCTTTTGTAAGTTATGCCGACTATCTATGTGGTATCTGTCGTGCTCCTTTCATTATGCATGTTTCATCATGAATGACTCTTGTCTATGCAAATTCTCAATACTGAACTACCCCTGTTATATATTAACAGGATGGTTAGACCAGCTGGTCGTGGTCGTGGTGGCAACTTCCCACCACCGCCTGAGTACATGGCTGGTATGATCCAACAGCTTGAGATGAATCGCCAGTTCATGGAAAACGTGATGGCTCAGTTTCCTCGCCCCAATATGAACCAGCATCCAAACACAACAACTCTGCAGGATTTCATACGCCTGAACCCCAGCGTGTACCGCAGCTCAACCCAGCCACTGGATGCTAATGACTGGCTCCGTGACATCACCTATGAGATGGAGTCTGCTGATGTAGCCCCTGCCAGCTATGTCACCTTTGCATCCTTCTTCCTGAAGGGACCCGCAGCTCAATGGTGGGACAGCCACCGGCGTACTCTGCCAGTTGGAACACTCATCACCTGGCCAGACTTCCAGGCTGCCTTCCGTGCCCGCTTCATTCCTCAGGGAATCATGGACAGGAAGAAGCGTGAGTTTCGCAACCTCACCCAAGGCAACAAGACTATTGAAGCTTATCAACGGGAGTTTCTGGACTTATCCCGCTATGCTGAAGAAGACATTGCAACTGATGCTCGCGGACAGGAAAAGTTCCGTGAAGGCCTTCAAGCTGACATCAAGCTCACACTTCTAGTGCATGACTTTGCCGATTTCGCCACCTTGGTGAACAAGGCCATCAATGTCGAGACTGGTCTGCAAGAACACCAGAGCTCTCAAAGGCGCAACCGTGACACGGGCTCATCTTCGGGCCCGCCCTCGCAGAAGCGTAAGATATGGATCCCGAACAGCATGTACCGTCCAACTGCACCTGCCCCAAGGCAGTCTTATGCTGCACCTCGTCTGCCGGTTGCTCCAACTAGGCAGCCGAGGCTTCCAGCTCCACCACCCCAAGCTCCTGTTCCTACCCCCGAGAATGGGTTGTGCTTCAGGTGCGGACAACCAGGGCACCGTGCTAGGGAATGCAACCAGAGACAGAATCAACTGGCCCTTCCAGCAACTGGCCGTGGGAACAACCAGGCCCGCAACAACATTGCCAAGTCTTATGGCCGTGTTCATGCCAACCACATTGATCTGAATGAAGCTCAAGACCAGCCTGCTACTGTGATGGGTACACTCCTCGTAAATTCAGTACCAGCATCCGTTTTATTTGATACAGGTGCATCGCATTCATTCATGTCAGAAGATTTTGCATACAAGCACGATGTTAAATTTGAGCAGATGAACACTTCGGTAGTGGTAAAAAACCCCGCGGGACAATGTCAGACCTCCATGGTTGGCATTGACGTCCCTGTGGAAATCGAAGGGTTGGAGTTTCGTGCCTCGCCCATTATACTGAAATCGTCTAACATCGACCTCATTCTGGGAATGGATTGGTTAAAGGCGCATACTGCTTCTATCGTTTGCGCCACTAAGACCGTCCATCTGCTACACCCTTCTGATGAAATAATTAGCTACGATGCTCATCTGGTTCGGAATGCCGAGGCCAGACTTTATGCCTTAAACGCATTGAACGCTACACCTCTCGAGGGCATTGAAAACATTCCCGTCGTGCGTGAATTCTTAGACGTCTTTCCTGAAGAACTCCCAGGGATTCCCCCTGCTAGAGCTGTCGAATTCGTCATCGACTTGAAACCAGGCACCACTCCTATAGCCAAGCGACCCTACAAGATGCCGCCGCATGAACTCCTTGAGCTTAAGGATGAAATCGATAAATCTCTTCGAAGTGGTTTCATTCGCCCAAGTTGCTCTCCTTGGGGAGCACCTTATCTCTTTGTCAAGAAGAAAGATGGGACAAACCGATTGGTCCAAGACTACCGTCCTATAAATCAAGCTACCATTCAGAATAAGTATCCTCTTCCTCGGATCAATGATCTGTATGATCAATTGGCTGGATCATCAGTGTTCTCTAAACTCGACTTGAGGTTGGGTTACCACCAGATCCGTGTTCGTGAGGAAGATATCCCCAAGACCGTCTTTGTGACTCGTTATGGTTCATACGAGTACACCGTCATGTCTTTCGGCTTAATCAATGCTCCAGCCACCTTCTCTCGCCTGATGAACTATATATTCATGGATTACCTCGACAAGTTCGTCGTGGTTTATCTGGATGATATCCTGATATTTTCCAAGAATGAAGAAGAACATGCTGAACATCTTCGTCTTGTGCTGGAAAAGCTACGAGAGCATCAGCTATATGCCAAGTTCTCCAAGTGTGAATTCTGGCTTCCCGAAGTAACCTATCTCGGGCATGTCATCTCTAAAGATGGTATTGCCGTCAACCCTGAACGAGTTCAGGCTATTCTCGATTGGACTCCTCCGAAGAACGTTAAGCAAGTCAGAAGTTTTCTCGGTCTCGCCAGCTACTGCCGTCGATTCGTCGAGAACTTCTCCAAGATTGCCAGCCTCTGACTAACCTATTGCATAAGGGCGTCAAGTTCCAGTGGACAGATAAATGTCAGGAAAGTTTCCAGGCACTCAAGGACAAGTTGACTTCTGCCCCAGTACTAGCTCCTCCTGATACTAAGAAGGACTTCGTCATTTACTGCGATGCTTCCCGTCAAGGACTAGGCTGTGTCCTAATGCAAGAGCGCAAAGTGGTTGCTTATGCCTCTCGGCAATTGCGCCCTCACGAAGAGAACTACCCAGTTCACGACCTCGAACTTGCTGCTGTCATTCATGCACTAAAGCAGTGGCGACATTACCTACTCGGTAATCGTTGCGAGATCTTCACTGACCACCAAAGTCTGAAGTATCTGTTTACTCAGCCAGACCTGAATCTCCGTCAGCAGAGATGGATGGAGACTGTTGCAGACTTTGATTTGGGTATTTCCTATACCCCAGGCAAGGCTAATGTAATGGCTGATGCCTTGAGCTGCAAGTCTTACTGCAACCACCTCCAGGTTCACAAAGTTCAGCCCTCACTTGTTGAAGAATTCAGAAAGCTAAACCTCCATATTGTTCCTCCGGGTGCACTCGCTCCCCCTCCTCCGGAGTTCCGCAAGATGAATCTCCGCGTTGTTTCCCAGGGTTCCCTCTATACCCTGGCTGTTGAACCCGATCTCGTGGGCACCATTAAGACAATGCAGGGATTTGACTCTGAAGTCTACAAGATTAAGCAAGACCTCAAAGAAGGAAGTCCCTCATCCTTCACTATTGCTGATGATGGCGCCTTGTACTTCAAAGGCCGCCTAGTGGTGCCATGTAAGAAGGAAAACCTGAATATGACTCAGGAGGTTATGAAAGAAGCTCATGATACGCCTCTATGTATCCACCCTGGTAGTACAAAGATGTACCAAGACATCCGCCAGAGATTCTGGTGGTCTAACATGAAGCAAGACGTTGCTCGTTATGTTGC
>NW_021234837.1:0-402 GCF_002162155.2 Triticum dicoccoides | reverse complement strand
ACGTAAACGCACCACGCGGTTCGTTAATCATGGAAATCACCCCGGTACCGCAAAACAGTTAGTCACCACAAAACAGGCCAGAATCGGCCAAAACAATGACTGTTGATGACCGACACGTAAACGCACCCCGCGTTTCGTTAACCGTGGAAATCACTCCGGGACCCCAAAATAGTGAGTAATAGTCCATGAAATGAGCCAGAATCGGCCGAAACTGTGAGTGTTGATGACTGAAACGTGAGTGCACCTTGGGGTTCAACAACCATGGAAATCGCTCTGGGACCCCAAAACGGTAAGTGTTGAAGACCGACGCGTAAACGTACCCCGCGGTTCGTTAATCGTGGAAATCACTCCGGGACCCCAAAACAGTGAGTAATAGTCCACAAAACGGGCAAGAATCGGCCA
>NW_021234836.1:0-755 GCF_002162155.2 Triticum dicoccoides | reverse complement strand
GCTCGTTGCAGGCCCCAGCACTATGTGCATTTTTTTTTCACAAACATGTATTAGGACTTTTTTTTTCCTTCTTCTTTTGGCACATGATTTAGGGGTGCATATCTGACTAAATGTTATTTTTCCTGTTGTTCAGACTAACTGACTACACGGGTTCTGTTAGCACCCAGGTAGTAATCTCACGATCTATTACACTTTGCTCACGAATTCGAGTATCTGGGTAGCGATTACAAGGAGAGGTACATGAATGGAAAGGGGATCGGGAGAAGAACAGGGAGCCGCCGCCGCCGGGTGCCGTGATCCACTGGATGGTTGGTTCGCAATGGGAGAAAACAGTCCTCACACGTCCTTACCCGCTGAATATGGCTAAAGACCTTACCCTGATGCCCATAACATAATAAACATGACTAATACCTCATCCTCAAGTCCACATCCTCCATTTCAATATAATACGAGACACATGTTTTCCTCTTGTCATCTTTGCCATCCTCGTCGCCTGTGGTCGCAGCATCAGTTGTCACTAACCAAGGTTGGCCAGGTCCAACAGCTGGATTGTTGAGCCGCCTTCGTGTCCGGCAAAGATCAAGAGCGTTGAACAACGTTTTTTTTAATAATCTGGCTAATATAATAGGGAAAAGCACACGTAATATATGTCATTGTCATCATGAAAATTGAGTAGTTTGTGTCAGATAGACCATGAAACCTAGCTGGACTCCTCATGCATTTTGACGGGAGTCACTGGGCCGACTGAGACTGGT
>NW_021234835.1:0-894 GCF_002162155.2 Triticum dicoccoides | reverse complement strand
ATGCAAGCTTTGACACTGATTTGGATGACTCTAAGTTTCAATCTAGATACATATTGAAAGTGGGAGCTATTAGCTAGAGTAGCTCCATGTAGAGCATTGTAGACATAGAAATTTGCAAAATACACTTACGTATCTGAATGTGACAGACCTGTTGACTAAACTTCTCTCACAAGCAAAACATGATCACACCTTACTACTCTTTGGATGTTAATCACATAGTGATGTGAACTAGATTATTGACTCTAGTAAACCCTTCGGGTGTTGATCACACGACGATGTGAACTATGGGTGTTAATCACATACAGATGTGAATATTGGTGTTAAATCACATGGTGATGTGAACTAGATTATTGACTCTAGTGCAAGTGGGGGACTGAAGGAAATATGCCCTAAAGGCAATAATAAAGTTGTTATTTATATTTCCTTATATCATGATAAATGTTTATTATTCATGCTAGAATTGTATTAACCAGAAACTTAGTACATGTGTGAATACATAGACAAACAGAGTGTCACTAGTATGCCTCTACTTGACTAGCTCGTTGAATCAAAGATGGTTAAGTTTCCTAGCCATAGACATTAGTTGTTATTTGATTAACGGGATCACATCATTAGAGAATGATGTGATTGACTTGACCCATTCCGTTAGCTTAGCACTTGATCGTTTTGTATGTTGTTATTGCTTTCTTCATGACTTATACATGTTCCTATGACTATGAGATTATGCAACTCCCGAATATCGGAGGAACACTTTGTGTGCTACCAAACGTCACAACGTAACTGGGTGATTATAAAGGTGATCTACAGGTGTCTCCGATGGTGTTTCTTGAGTTGGCATAGATCGAGATTAGGATTTGTCACTACGATTGTCGTAAAGGTATCTCTAGGCCCTCT
>NW_021234834.1:0-400 GCF_002162155.2 Triticum dicoccoides | reverse complement strand
AATATCATTGGGATTCTCAGGTGTGTCAATGACAGGTTCACTAGAAGCATGCAAAGTCCTATCATTTTTCTTTTTCTTCCTTTTAGAAGGACTAGGTGCATCAACATTAGTTCTCTGAGAATCTTGCTCAATTCTCTTAGGGTGGCCCTCGGGATACAAAGGTTCCTGATTCATTTTACCCCCTCTAGTCATAACTCTAACATCATTATCATTTTTCTTATTATTTAATTCATTGAGAAAATCATTCTGAGCCTTAAAGTACTTGTTCTACTTGAGTGGTAACCATAGAAGCATGTTTACTAATAAGTTTAAGTTCACCTTTAACTCTAGCCATATAATCACTCAAGTGTTCAATCATATAAGCATTGCGTTTCAATTGTCTACCAACATAAGCATTGAA
>NW_021234833.1:0-1111 GCF_002162155.2 Triticum dicoccoides | reverse complement strand
AATACCTCAAGGATCATCATATCTATCCCTGATATGTTATAGTTCATCACGAAGCTCTAACAGCTTGGTGGCAATGACTTTGGAGAACCATCACTGTCTTATCTGGAAGATCAACTCCCACTCGATTCAAATGATTGTTGTACTCAGACAATCTGAGCACAAGCTCAACAATTGAGCTTTTCTCCTTAGTTTGCAGGTTAAGAAAGTCATCGGAGGTCTTATACCTCTTGACATGGGCACGAGCCTGAAATCCCAATTTCAGCCCTCAAAACATCTCATATGTTTCGCGATGTTTCAAAAACGTCTTTGGTGCCTCAACTCTAAACCGTTTAACTGAACTATCATGTAGTTATCAAAACGTGTATGTCAGATGTTCGCAACAACCACAGACAACGTTCGAGGTTCAGCACACTGAGCGGTGCATTAAGGACATAAGCCTTCTATGAAGCAATGAGGACAATCCTCGGTTTACGGACCTAGTCCGCATAATTGCTACTATCAACTTTCAACTAATTTTTCTCTAGGAACATATCTAAACAGTAGAACTATAGCGTGAGCTACGACATAATTTGCAAAAACCTTTTGACTATGTTCAGGATAATTAAGTTCATCTTATGAACTCCCACTCAGATAGACATCCCTCTAGTCATCTAAGTGATTACATGATCTGAGTCAAACTAGGCCGTGTCCGATCATCACGTGAGACGGACTAGTCATCATCGGTGAACATCTTCATGTTGATCGTATCTTCTATACGACTCATGCTCGACCTTTCGGTCTCTGTGTTCCGAGGCCATGTCTGTACATGCTAGGCTCGTCAAGTTAACCCTAAGTGTTTCGCGTGTGTTCCGAGGCCATGTCTGTACATGCTAGGCTCGTCAACACCCGTTGTATTTGAACGTCTGAATAAAACACCCGATCATCACGTGATGTTTTGAAACAGCGAACTGTCGCAACGGTGCACAGTTAGGGGAGAACACTTCTTGAAATTGTTGTAAGGGATCATCTTATTTACTACCGTCGTTCTAAGCAAATAAGATGTATAAACATGATAAACATCACATGCAATCAAATAGTGACATGATATGGCCATCATCACTTTGCTCCTTTT
>NW_021234832.1:0-521 GCF_002162155.2 Triticum dicoccoides | reverse complement strand
CAGGCAGGAGTTAGTCTACTTGTCTCGGACGTGATGCCTATATACATGATCATACCTAGATATTCTCATAACTATGCTCAATTCTGTCAATTGCTCAATAGTAATTTGTTCACCCGTCATAGAATACTTATGCTCTCGAGAGAAGCCACTAGTGAAACCTATGGCCCCCGGGTCTATCTTTATCATATTGATCTCCTAGTACTTAGATTTTTCCTTTGCTATTTACTTTGCCTTTATTTTACTTTGCATCTTTATCACAAAAATACCAAAAATATTATCTTATCATATCTATCAGATCTCACTCTCGTAAGTGGCCTTATAGGGATTGACAACCCCTATTTGCGTTGGTTGCAAGGATTTATTTGTTTTGTGCAGGTAAGAGGGACTCGCGTGTAGCCTCCTACTGGATTGATACCTTGGTTCTCAAAAACTGAGGGAAATACTTACGCTACTTTTCTGCATCATCCCTTCCTCTTCGGGGAAAACCAATGCAGTTCTGGCGCCGTTGCCGGGGAGGTCTA
>NW_021234831.1:0-419 GCF_002162155.2 Triticum dicoccoides | reverse complement strand
GCTCCGCCTCCTTCTCTGCCTACGCCGGCGCGCCCGAGCAGCCAGCCTACTCCTTCTCCGCCTCGTCAGCAAGGGCGAAAGAGACCCGCCGCCGCTCCGGCTTCTCCGACGCTTCATATTCCTCCTCATCCGCCTCGTATGCAGGGAAAGAAGACAGCTGCAGCCGATCCGTCTGCTCCAGCGTCTAGCAGTATAGCCAGAGGCGGGAGGCAATACAGATTCGGTCCTTCTCTGAAGACTCCAGAGAAGTTACCATACGAGAGGACCCTGGAGGAAAACGAGAAGATCATGTGAGATGAAGTGAGGAAATTCTTTGAAGGGGCGAAAGCAAAGAAACATCCACGTCAGGAGGAGAAGATAGATCTGGTGAAAGAGAAGTGCACTGTGGAAGCCCTGAAGAAACCACCAAAGTCTTCCGC
>NW_021234830.1:0-1006 GCF_002162155.2 Triticum dicoccoides | reverse complement strand
CAACAGACCAAGCAACAGCTAGCTTGCACCTACAGCAACTGGCAGACCAAGCAACAGCTACCATAAGTTGCGAGTGTGGCGAGGCGGCAGCGCTAGAATAGGAGAAGGACGCCGAGTATGTCACACACACGCGCGCACGCGGCTCAGCTCAAACTCGATCACGAGCAGGTCACGCGCGCAAAATGGCTAAACTAGCATGGGCAGGAGTTGATGGAATTGATCAATTTGATGGGTCCTAATTCCTAAACGAGGAGCAGATCAAGATAGGTCCGAGTGTATTTATCTCCACCGCTTGGAGCCGAACCGGATGTGCGGTCGAGGAAGTGAATGAAACTGGCTACAGACAAAGAAAAATGCCTATAAATCATGTGGGAATCAATCGACAGAATGAGGAAAATTCTAAAGAGGGGTAAAATCTGGCATATATTTTGGTTAAATGGGGTAAGATGGATGAATTTCGTTTAAATAGGGTAATCCCTGTCAAAAAGGACGAAACGAGGGGTAAAAAATGGAATTAACTCCAAATTGATATTAAATATTTAACAGCCCCTCCTCTCTAGACCGCGCGCAAGGTGAAATGACTGTATGCTCGCAATTCATCCTGCTATTTCCTATGCTATATGTGTGCAGCCAGCTACTCGTGATCCGATCGATCCCCGGCGGCTATGGCTGCTTGCTTAGCCAACCGTCATCGATGAAGCTCATGTTCACGAACTTCTCTACCTCTGCCTCGGTCAGATGCTTCTCCCACGGCACTCTACCGGCCATGTTTGACCCGGGGCCGGTGCATCCAACCTCTGCGAACATGACGTCGTTAGTATTGTTGCCGGCGTACCACGGAGCCCACCCCTGCGGGACGACGACGCTGGACATGTTCATGTGGTAGTAGACGACGGTGGCGTACTTGTTCCACGCGCGTCCGAGATACTGGCGTCCGGTGCCTCGGAGCTCCCCGCCCTTGAACACAAAACCACCGGGGTCGCCGGCCTGGCGCCTAGCGTGCGCC
>NW_021234829.1:0-396 GCF_002162155.2 Triticum dicoccoides | reverse complement strand
TGCATCATGCCATGATTATGCTTGTGTGTTTACCATGTGGTGTGCTTCTCTTCGATAGTTCCCGTTTCGTTGCGATCATGAGGATTCGTTCGTCTACGCTTGGTTCGTCTTCGTGGCTTCATCTTCTTCATGGACTCGTTCTTCTTCCTAGCGGGATTTCAGGCAAGATGACCGCTACCCTGGATCTCACTACTATCATTGCTATGCTAGTTGCTTCGTTCTATCGCTATGTTGCGCTTCCTATCACTTGTTCTTCAAGCCTCCCCAAATTCCCATGAACCTCTAACCTTTGTCACCCTTCCTAGCAAACCGTTGCTTGGCTATGTTACCACTTTGCCCAGCCCCTCTTATAGCGTTGTTAGTTGCATGTGAAGTTGAAGATTGCTCCATGGTGGA
>NW_021234828.1:0-1474 GCF_002162155.2 Triticum dicoccoides | reverse complement strand
GCTTCCTGTACTCTGTGCTTGTCTTCATTTCATCATGATGACTATGCTTGTGTTCTGTTATGTTTACTTTTGAGTACTTATTCCGCTGCTAGTAGTTCTTCGCTAAGGAATTTCCTCACCTGCAAATTCCTCAGTGAAGAATTCATAAAAATCCCCTATTCACCCCCTCTAGTCGATATAACGCACTTTCAATTGGTATCAGAGCAAGGTACTCCCTTGTTCTGTGTAATTTTGGTTTAACCACCTGGAGTTTTAGTTATGTCGATCGCAGGTATGATCAAGGTCTCTGCTGGGTGTGCTACCTTCGATGGGACGGACTACCCCTACTGGAAGAATAAGATGCGAATGCATCTTGAGGCAATTGATAACGATCTCTGGTATGTTGTGGAAAATGGTGTTCCCTCAGTCACACCTTCTCTGAATGCTGCTGATGTGAACAGATTCAAGCAACTCGATTCTCAAGTGAAGAATATCATATGTGGCCATCTGAGCAAAGGACAGTATGGAAGAGTGAGTGCTTTGGAAACTGCTAAGCTTATCTGGGATAGGCTGTCCAAGGTGAATGAAGGAGTCTCAACACAACGTGACTCTCGAGTTGATGTTCTCCGCAATCTCTTCAACCGCTTCAAAAGACTCGACAATGAAAATGTTCAACAAACCTTCGATCGCCTCACTGACATCTCAAATGAGCTTCAAGAACTTGGTGCCACTGACATCACCGACAATGAGGTGGTGAAGAAATTGCTTAGATCGCTTGATTCCTCATTTGATACTCTGGCATTGATGATACAAGAACGTGCTGATTACAAGTCACTTGATCCCGCTGATATCCTCAAGAGGCTAAATACTCATGAGTTTCAGCTTGCTGAAAAGAGAGATCTCTATGGTTCGAGCTATGGCAGATCACGTGCACTGAAGGCTAATGCAGTATCTAAG
This sequence comes from Triticum dicoccoides, assembly GCF_002162155.2. Classification (NCBI taxonomy): domain Eukaryota; kingdom Viridiplantae; phylum Streptophyta; class Magnoliopsida; order Poales; family Poaceae; genus Triticum; species Triticum dicoccoides. The sequence continues at coordinate 538 of NW_021234828.1, read as the reverse complement.
TCCAAAGATGAAGACTCTGGTAGCAGCCTTGGTGATCCTGAAGAACTAAGCCATGAGCTAGCACTGCTCATGAATAAATTCCAGAAGTTCTCAAGACGTGGTCGCTTTGGAAGACCCTCAAGGAGCAATGATTCCTCATCGAGTGACTACAATAAGAGGCTTTGTCACAAATGCAAGAAACTTGGACATTACATTCAAGATTGTCCTCAGTGGGAAAAGGAATCAAAGAAGAAGAAATACAAGGATTACAGTTCTGATGATGCGAAGAAAAAGAAGAAATCCTCAAAATCTTCATCATCAAAATCCTCAAAGTCTTCATCTCACAAGAAGAGCAGCTCCAAGAAGGCTCGGGCATTCATTGGCAAGGAAATGGACTCTGAGGCTGAATCTGAAGAAAATGAGGAAGATGAGGCATCTGAGGAGTCCGAATCCGGTGTGGCGAGCCTAGCCCTCGCTACTGTATTCGTCAGCAAGTCCATCTTCAACACTAAAGAAAATGACCTCACCAACAAGGCTGATGAAGGCAATGATGACTACG
>NW_021234827.1:0-430 GCF_002162155.2 Triticum dicoccoides | reverse complement strand
CCCCCCCCCTGACCATGCGTTGGCTCTGCTGCTTTTTCTCCCATGGCGCAACGGCTTCTCCCTCTCACTGCGGTGGCTGCTGATGGCCCCTCTCTCGTGAGCTCCTCTCTCAGTATATGGTATAATGAGCGACATGTATATTGGCCAATTTTCACGGATGGTTCGACTCAAACACGGTAGACTTCTGTACTTCTACCCCTTCCAATTTGCTTCCTTTTTGTAATTCAGTTTCAAGAAGTTACAATATGGGCTTGAGTGTTGCTTAGTGATATGCATACTTATAAATTCATGTCCTAATTACCTGTTTGATGTTTTAGTGTAATGGTAAAAAGTAAAGTGGCATTCAAAACCTTCCCTGAGTCTGTGAGATCAGGATAGTACAGGGATGTAACAATGTTTATCATGCCCTCCATGTTTTTTTATGATTGTT
>NW_021234826.1:0-1164 GCF_002162155.2 Triticum dicoccoides | reverse complement strand
GGCACCCCATAACACACAAGTTGATCTACGTGATTGTTCCTTAGCCGTGTGCGGTGCCCCCCTCCACCATATTCCACCTCGGTCATATCGTCGCGGAGCTTAGGCGAAGCCCTGCGCCGGTGAAGCATCATCATCGTCACCATGCCGTCGTGCTGACGGAACTCATCCCCGACACTTTGCTGGATCAGAGTCCGGGGATCGTCATCGAGCTGAACGTGTGCTGAACTCGGAGGTGCCGTACGTTCGGTGCTTGGATCGGTCGGATCATGAAGACGTACGACTATATCAATCGCGTTGTGCTAACGCTTCCGCTTACGGTCTACGAGGGTACGTGGACATACACTCTCCCCTCTCGTTGCTATGCCATCACCATGATCTTGCGTGTGCGTAGGATTTTTTTTTTGAAATTACTATGTTCCCCAACATCATTAAACCGGACATGCATCATACTTGATTGTGCATCATGCCATGATTATGCTTGTGTGTTTACCGCATCGTTTGCTTCTTTCCGGTTTGCTTCTCTTGTTAGCTTCGGTTTTGTTCCGGAGTTGTGAGGATTCGTTCGACTACGTCCGTTTGTCTTCTTCATGGACTCATTCTTCTTCCTATCAGGATTTCAGGCAAGATGACCATTACCCTTGATATCACTTCTATCTTTGCTTGCTAGTTGCTCCGTTCTATCGCTATGCTGCGCTACCTATCACTTGTTTACCATGCCTCCCATATTGCCATGTCAGCCTCTAACCTTTTCACCCCTCCTAGCAAACCGTTGCTTGGCTATGTTACCGCTTTTGCTCAGCCCCTCTTATAGCATTGTTAGTTGCAGGTGAAGTTGAAGATTGCTCCATGATGGACAGGATTATGTTAGGATATCACACTATCTCTTATTTAATTAATGCATCTATATACTTGGTAAAGGGTGGAAGACTCGGCCTTATGCCTGGTGTTTTGTTCCACTCTTGCCGCCCTAGTTTCCGTCATACCGGTGTTATGTTCCCGGATTTTGCGTTCCTTACACGGTTGGGTGATTTATGGGACCCCCTTGACAGTTTGCTCTGAATAAAACTCCTCCAGCAAGGCCCAACCTTGGTTTTACCATTTGCCACCTAAGCCTTTTTCCCTTGGGTTCTGCAGACTCAAGGGTCATCTTTATTTTAACCCCCC
>NW_021234825.1:0-904 GCF_002162155.2 Triticum dicoccoides | reverse complement strand
GTATATAAGTTCTTTTGACTAATGTTGAGTCCATGGATTATACGCACTTTTACCTTTCCATTATTGCTAGCCTCTTCGGTACCATGCATTGCCCTTTCACACCTCGAGAGTTGGTGCAAACTTCGCCGGTGCATCCAAACCCCGTGATATGATACACTCTATCACACATAAACCTCCTTATATCTTCCTCAAAACAGCCACCATACTTACCTATTTATGGCATTTCCATAGCCATTCCGATATATATTGCCATGCAACTTTCCACCGTTCCGTTCATTATCATTATGACATACTTTACTTTTGTCATATTGCCATTGCATGATCATGTAGTTGACATCGTATTTGTGGCAAAGCCACCATGCATTATTTTTCATACATGTCACTCTTGATTCATTGCACCATCCCGTTACACCGCCGGAGGCATTCATATAGAGTCATATCTTGTTCTAGTTTCGAGTTGTAATTCATATGTTGTAATCAATGAAAGTGTGTTGATCATCATTATTAGAACATTGCCCAAAAAGAAAAAGAAAAGGAAAAAGGCCAAAATAAAAAAAGGAAGGCCCAAAAAAAGAAAAAGAAAAAAAAGGAAAAAAAAGAAAAAAATAAGAAAAAGAAATAAATAAAAAGGGCAATGTTACTATCTCTTTTTTCCGCTCAATCTACCATAGAGTTCATACTAGAATAACACCTTAAGACACAAATCAACCAAAATCCTAATGTCACCTAGATACTCCATTGTCACCTCAAGTATCCATGGGCATGATTTTACGATATGCATCACACAATCTCAGATTCATCCAACCAACACAAAGTACTTCAAAGAGTGCCCCAAAGTTTCAACCGGAGAGTCAAGAAAACGTGTGCCAACCCCTATGCATAGGTTCATGGGCGGAACCCGCAA
>NW_021234824.1:0-456 GCF_002162155.2 Triticum dicoccoides | reverse complement strand
TTATATTATGAGTTTATGTATTTTGATGTACCGAAGGTTGTTCGGAGTCCCGGATATGATTACGGACATGACGAGGAGTCTCGAAATGGTCGAGACATAAAGATTGATATATTGGACGGATATATTTGGACACCGGAAAGGTTCCGGAGAAGTTTGGAGCCCCGGAAGGTTACCGGAACCCCCCGGGAGGTATATGGGCCTTATTGGGCCCATGTAGGAGGAAGAGAGAAGGAGCAAGGGAAGGGGGCGCCCCCCCCCCCCCAAGCCCAATCCGAATTGGGGAGGGGGGCCGGCCCCCCCTTTCCTTTCTCCTTCCCCCTCTTCCTATTACTACTACTAGTACTACTTCCTAATACTTGTACTCTTTCCTCCCCCCTCCAAATAAGATAAGGAAAAGAGAGGGAAACCTACTTGGAGTAGGTTTCCCCCTCCTCATGGCGCGCCCCCCTAGGGCCG
>NW_021234823.1:0-1003 GCF_002162155.2 Triticum dicoccoides | reverse complement strand
TTACACCTTCAGCCCATGTAATAATGGCGGTCATCGCCCCGTGGACGGAACCATTCCTAGCCTACCTTGCTAGGCAGGAACTCCCGGAGGACCAAAACGAGGCCCGCTGCATAGGGCGGCGATCTAAAGCCTACAGAGTCCATGAGGGAGAGCTTTATAAGAAAAGCACTACCGGAGTCCTTCAAAGGTGCATCTCCGAACAGGAAGGGCGGAACCTTCTGGCTGAAATTCACGCCGGACTCGGTGGTAACCACGCCGTTGCTCGGTCCCTTGTTAGCAAGGCTTTCCGTACAGGCTTTTATTGGCCGACGGCCCGGCAGACGCTCAGGACTTAGTCCAACGATGCGCTGGTTGCCAACTTTTTGCCAACCAAAGCCATATGCCACCCACCGCACTCTAAACTATACCAATCACCTGGCCTTTTGCGGTCTGGGGGCTTGACATGGTCGGACCCCTTAAAGGCGGGACCGATAGAAAGAAATATTTACTGGTCATGGTGGATAAATTCACCAAATGGATAGAAGCCAAGCCTATTAAAACGGCCGAATCCGGACCTATGATAGACTTCATATCCGGGGTTGTACACCGTTATGGCATCCCCCACAGCATCATAACCGATAACGGTACAAACTTTACCGCCGACGAGGTAAAACTCTGGTGCAAAAACATGGGCATCAAGCTCGATTATGCTTCCGTCTATCACCCACAGACCAACGGCCAGGTCGAACGTGCAAATGGTCTTATCATGAGCGGCATTAAACCCAGACTAGTGCGGTCCCTTAAGGAATCTAATACGCACTAGGTAGAGGAGCTCGACTCCGTACTCTGGGGGCTGCGGACCACGCCGAATCGCACCACTGGATACACACCATTCTTCATGGTGTACGGCGCAGAGCCAGTTCTGCCCTGCGACATAATTCATGACTCACCTCGAGTGCGCATGTACGAAGAAAGAGAAGCCGAGCTCGATCGGCAGGACAGTTTGGACGCTTTGGAGGAGGAG
>NW_021234822.1:0-2038 GCF_002162155.2 Triticum dicoccoides | reverse complement strand
GAGCGGCGTCGTTGGCCGTGAAGAAGCACACTTGGCTCCCTCCTCCCCGGGTGGAAGACGGCGGAGGAAGAAGTGCCGCTCCCGGCGCGCGAAGTGTGAAGAAGGCGGGGTCTTGGGCGGCGGAGGCGTTCACCTGGCCCTGGAACACCTCCGACCCGGCCGCCGTCAGCCGCGCCAGCGCAGATCCGAGGGCCCTCGGACCTGGCCGTCAGCCGCGATGACGAGCCAAGCCATCAGCCATGGGTGGCGCGCCGCGGATCTGGGAGCGGCGAGGCCTCACCTGCTCGACCCGGATGCGGGAGCGCCGAGGGAGAGAAGGGGAGGGGAAGGGGGAGAGGGTGGAGGCCGGCGGCGGCGCATCGCCGGGAGAGGGAGAGGGAAAGGAAGAGGCAGGGGTTGGGGTTGGGTGCGAGCGAGAGGAGAGGAAGAGACAACAAAATGAGGGGTTGGGTGCGCTGTGCTTGTCTCTCTTTCTTTTCTTTTTTTTATCACTTCATTTTCTTTGTGATTTGTGAACTCTCGAAACTTCCGGAGCTTTTGAAATTTTCGGGATGGCGCCGGCGGGAGCGAACATACAATTTCGGATGAAATTTCGTGATGCCGCGGGTGGGAGCGGCAAATAATTTTGAATGAAAGGACGTCGTGGTCATTGTGGTTCACGGTGTTGCAATTGACGAGGCAGGCAAAAAGATGGATGAGGGTCTATCTAGTATAGGGGCTGTCGATCCCCACGGCGGCGGCTTTGAAACGAAACGGAGTAGGCGCCGTGGCACACTCGAAGTCGAACGAGGAGAGAGAGAGAGAGAAGGTGCAGTTGAGGAAGGAAAAAAAAGGCGTGGTCTTTGATAAACGTACGATATGGAGGCTTCGTTGGGGACGGGACGTACGTGCACACATGCTCGGAATTCATATGCTCTCAGCTTTACCGGCCGACATGGTTGACACTTTTTGTCTACATTGGTTGAGTATACGCCCCGTCCCCGCTGTCACACTTGTTTACGAGGCCGTTCCGCATCAAGTTACTCTCGTCTCGAATATGCAAAAGCCGTCTAGCGCGTTCATTGCTACTCCCTCCGTTCTAAAATACTCCTAGCTAGATGACTCAACTTTGTATTAACGGGTCGATTTCTCATCCGTCTCATTGAGATTTCAAATGGGAGTCATGGTTAATTTGATGATCGAGTACAAGAGCAACGAAATGGCTGGCATGCGCGTGCGCACAACCTAGCTACAAGAGCCATAGACGTACGTACGGCTCTACGTTGCACATGCATGCACACGTCTCCTACCGATGGACGCGCAGCGCAGCATGGTTGGACAATATAACTGGTCTGACCAGCCTAACTAATTATGCTACTGAGTAGCATGCAACCGGACAAGGACCGGAGACACAAGGAGCATTATTTACGTCCAACGCTGTGCTGTGCGTGCGCGTTTCTGCGAGCCCGAGTGTTACGGTCTTACAGGCCAGCTGCGACCTGCACCTGCTCGGCGTCGATCGTCGTCCCAAACCATCTACCGATGCCGACACGACCGGCAGCAGAGGATAGGTCCCTGCGCCGGGTGAGAGAGAGAGAGGGAGAGGGAGAGAAAGAGAGACGAGGAGCTCGGCGACGAGACGTGGCTTCTATAGTCGTGCACGCACGCATGCTGGAGTTTGGATGGACGCGAGCGGACTCCGTCCGACGTGGGAGCCTCCGGCGATTGAGGTCCTGCCCGTACGTCGCCGACATGGACGCGTGATAAGGAAGGAAGGAAGGAACAATGTAGAGCGGAGGAGGAATGAACGTGGGTCACTTTGATGATGGCTCCTCACGAGCATGCACCCATGTACTCATGCATTCGAGTGAATAACATAAAGTTATCACTTTTCGTGTTAGAGTTCTTAAAACTACTAAAAACACTTTGAACTGGCCTTGCATCCGTGGACAGGCATGCGGAAAGGCATCAACCTGCAGCTGGTGTTGACGTTCCAGCCCATCGAACTGGCCTTGCATCCGTGGTGAAGACGGGGAATGCAGCAGCTCCATCAACTTGT
>NW_021234821.1:0-428 GCF_002162155.2 Triticum dicoccoides | reverse complement strand
TAAATCTAACATTATCCAAAACAGTGTTTGCTGACGTCATCATGACGTCAGCATGACGTCAGCAGTCAACAGGGGCGTTGACTGGTCAAACTGACGTGTGGGACCAGCGGGGCCCACCTGTCATACCCTGTTTAGGCTAATCAGGTTTTAGCTAAACTAATCATAGTTTAATTAGACTAATTAGTTAATTTGATTAATCTAATTATGTTTAATTAACTTAATTAATTCCTTAATTAATTAATTAATTAATTAATTAATTATTTTTATTATTATTAATTTTAATTCTTTTTTTTAATTTAATAAAACGTTCTGATCGTGGGGCCCCCCTGTCATAGGCACAGGGGGCCTTAACGGGTTTTGGGCGCTGGGGCGACGGCTGTCGCCCGAACGGGCGCTGGGGCGTGCTGGCGCAGCTGCGGCGCGGGAGC
>NW_021234820.1:0-976 GCF_002162155.2 Triticum dicoccoides | reverse complement strand
GCCCGACGGGCCGGCGGGTGTGGCGGCGGTGATGTGGTCTGGGGCGCCCATGTGGCGGCTCCCGGTTGGCGGAGGCGGATCCGGACGTTGTCCAGCCTGTGCGGACACGTCCGGCGGCGGCGGAGATGGTTTTTTTTAGGGTTTGACGAGGGGATCCGAGATTTGGAATGGGGGAGGTATATATATAGGCATAGAGGGAGCTAGGAGTGTCCAAATGAGGTGCAGTTTTCGGCCACGCGATCGTGATCGAACGCTCTAGATGATGGAGCAGAGTTAGGTGGGTTTTGGGCCAAATTGGAGGGGTGTTGGGCTGCAACACACACGTGGCCTTTTCGGTCCCTCGATTAACCGTTGGAGTATCAAACGAAGTCCAAATGATACGAAACTTGACAGGCGGTCTACCAGTAGTAAACCAAGGCCGCTTGGCAAGTCTCGGTCCAATCCGAAAATGTTTAATCCCCACACACGAAAGAAAGCTAGAAATGACCACCGGAGGAGAACGAAGCGTCGGAATGCAAAACGGACAACGGGGAAAATGCTCGAATGCATGAGACGAACACGTATGCAAATGCAATGCACATGATGACATGATATGAGATGCATGACAATGATAACAACACACGGAGACCAAAACCCCGAACCCGAGGAAATAAATATAACTTAACGCCGGAAACGGCAAGAGTTGGAGTACAAATTGGGAAAGTTACATCCGGGGTGTTACATAGGACTAGTCTATCTCTAATACAAACTGGATACAAGTCCAGGTCTTAACTCCTTGTAGGACGAATATTCCTCATGCCTTTCCTCTTAAACCAGCCCACCGTTAAACGTGAACCGACCTTCTAGGCCTTGGGCCTTGTCATCCGTCTGTCCCGCATGCCGGATCACCAGTGAGTCATAATGACCAGGTGGGTTGCTTGTAAACCGCCTGGTCAGGGCGGGTCGCCAGTAACTCGCCAAGTGTCAGCGGGATCTT
>NW_021234819.1:0-1306 GCF_002162155.2 Triticum dicoccoides | reverse complement strand
TGCACGAAATGGACCAGAGTCGACCAAAATTGTGTGTTGATGACTGACATGTAAACGCACCACGGAGTTCGTCAATCGTGGAAATCACTGCGGGACCCCAAAACTAATTAATAGTGCAAGAAACGGGCCAAAATCGGCCCAAACTGCGATCGTTGATGATCGACACATAAGCGCACCATGGGGTTCAACAACCATGGAAATCGCTTTGGGGCCCCAAAACGGTGAGTAGTAGTCGACGAAACGGGCCAGAAGCGGCCCACATTGCGAGTGTTGCTAACCGACACATAAACACACCCCCGGTGTTCGTCAATCATGGAAATCACACCGGGACGCCAAAACAGAGTAATAGTCCAAGAAACGGGCCAGAATTGGCAAAAACTATGAATGTTGATGACAGACACATAAGTGCAGCTTGGAGTTCAACAACCATGGAAATCGCTCTGGGACCCCAAAGCGGCGAGTAATAGTGCACGAAACGGACCAGAATCGGCCAAAATTCTGAGTGTTGATGACCGAAACGTAAACGCACCACGGGGTTCATAAATTGTGGAAATCACTCCAGGACCCCCGAAAATAAGTAATAGTCCAAGAAATGGGCCAAAAATCGGCCCAAACTGCGATTGATATGACATACATGTAAGCGAACCTTGGGGTTCAACAACTATGGAAATCTCTTCGGGACCCCAAAACGGTGAGTAATAGTCCACGAAACGAGTCAGAATCGACAAAAACCATGAGTGTTGATGACCGATATGTAAACGCACCCCGGGGTTTGTTAATCAAGGAAAGCACTCCGGGACCCCAAAACAGTGAGTAATAGTCCATGAAACGGGCCAGAATCCGCCAAAACTGCGAGTGCCACAAAACGAGCCCGAATCGGCCGAAACTGCAAGTGTTGATGATCGACACGTAAACGCACCCCGGGGTTTGTTAATTGCGCAAGTCACACCGGGACCCCAAACAGTGAGTAATAGTCCACGAAACGGGCCAGAATCGGCCACAACTGTGAGTGTTCATGACTGACACGTAAACGCATTTTGGGGTTCAACAACTATGGAAATCGCTTCGGGACCCCTAAATGTTGAGTAATAGTCCTCGAATCGCGTCAGAATTGGCCAAAACTGTGAGTGTTGAGGACAGACACGCAAACGCACACCGGGAATTGTCAATCATGGAAATCGCTCTGGGTCGCCAAAATGGTAAATAATCATGCACGAAATGGACCAGAGTCGACCAAAATTGTGTGTTGATGACTGACATGTAAACGCACCACGGAGTTCGTCAATCGTGGAAATCACTGCGGGAC
>NW_021234818.1:0-389 GCF_002162155.2 Triticum dicoccoides | reverse complement strand
TCCGAACAACCTTCGGTACATCAAAACTTATAAACTCATAATAAAACTGTCATCGTAAAGTTAAGCGTGCGGACCCTACGGGTTCGAGAACTATGTAGACATGACCTAGAACTATTCTCGGTCAATAACCAATAGCGGAACCTGGATGCTCATATTGGCTCCTACATATTCTGCGATGATCTTTATCGGTCAAACCGCATAACAACATATGTCGTTCCCTTTGTCATCGGTATGTTACTTGCCCGAGATTCGATCGTCGGTATCAAATACCTAGTTCAATCTCGTTACTGGCAAGTCTCTTTACTCGTTACATAATGCATCATTCCGTAACTAACTCATTAGCTACATTGCTTGCAAGGCTTATAGTGATGTGCATTACCGAGAGGGCC
>NW_021234817.1:0-968 GCF_002162155.2 Triticum dicoccoides | reverse complement strand
TTCAATAACATACACACAATATGCTCGATATGTGCAAATACAACATGGCATCACAACATGACTCTATAAATCAAGTATTTATTCATTAGGCTCCGAGGAGCGAGATATTACAATCATGGGTCTCATGACCCAACAATCAGAGCATACAAGTCAAAACACAAGCGGAAGCTATCATGTCTGAGTACAGACATCTATAAATGAAAAAGGCTGAGAAGCCTGACTATATATCAGATCCTGCCGAGGGCACAAAATCGTAGCTGAGGTAACAAGCTAAACGTCGAAGTCCACGCGAAACTACTAGTGAGACCGAAGTCTCTCTGCAAAACATAAAATAGGCAAACGTGAGTACAAATGTACCCAGCAAGACTTACATCAGAACTAACTACATATGCATCATTATCAACAAAGGGATGGTGGGGTTTAACTGCAGCAAGCCAGCTTTGACTCGGTGGCTATCCTGAACTACGACTGCAAGTAACTCTTTTGAGGTGGCGCACACGAGTCCACATATTCACCATATCGATACACCACTATGGATCCGCTCCCGTCTCCCTACGAGAACGCCATCCATAGCACTCACGCTTATCTTGCGTATTTTAGAGTAACCACTTTCACTTGTCTATGAACTGATATAAGCAACCCAGAAGTCCTTTACCGCGGACACGGCTATTCGAATAGATGATGTTAACCCTGCAGGGGTGTACTTCTTCATACATGTTTCCACCACTTAGCGTCTGCACACGACATGTGCTCGGCAGACTTCAAGCGAAAGCCGACGTGGGTGTAGACCACGACCTACCTAAACACTCAAGTCTCTAGTCCAGGTTTATCGCCTATTCGGGTTCCATCCATGAGGAGATCCGGCCGGAGTTTCGCTCACAGCCCCAAACGATGTGAACAGGGTTCCGTGACACCAAACGGGCGCCCGGTATACCCGGCCACGTGCCTACCGCATCACAGCTCACCCC
>NW_021234816.1:0-985 GCF_002162155.2 Triticum dicoccoides | reverse complement strand
TAACAAGAATAGCTTAAAGGGGTTAATCGGGACAAAGGACACGAGGAAGTTATACTGGTTCGGCCCCTTATGGTGAAGGTAAAAGCCTAATCCAGTTGGAGGTGGTATTCCTAGGGTTTCGATGACCAAGGAGCGAATACGCTTAACCTAGCTCTCAATCTGTTGTTTCTTGCCCTAAGCCGCTGCCGGGTCGTCCCCTTATATACACGGGTTGATGCCCCGTGGCCTACAGAATCCCGGCCGCCTCATACAACGTGTCCGGCTCGGTGACGTATCTTACATGCCTTACATTACAAGTCTATACATACATGGCGGTTTATATTTACGGGCCTTAAGCCGCCTATGGGCTTGGGCCTCTTACAAGTCTAACTGTGAACCGCCATCTTATATACTCTTGGGCTTCATACAGGTGAACCGCCATTATGGTTGACCCGGCCCCTCCTGGGGGGGTCATACCTGATAGTCATATCCCCAACAAGACCCGTTGACTAAGCCTCTCTCACGAGGAAAACATGATCAACACCAGGACCCCATGGGTGTTACAATCATTACTATGTAATCTAGATTATTGACTCTAGTGCAAGTGGGAGACTGAAGGAAATATGCCCTAGAGGCAATAATAAAGTTGTTATTTATATTTCCTTATATCATGATAAATGTTTATTATTAATGCTAGAATTGTATTAACCGAAAACTTAGTACATGTGTGAATACATAGACAAACTGAGTGTCACTAGTATGCCTCTACTTGACTAGCTCGTTAAGCAAAGATGGTTAAGTTTCCTAACCATAGACATGAGTTTTCATTTGATTAACGGGATCACATCATTAGAGAATGATGTGATTGACTTGACCCATCCGTTAACTTAGCACGATGATCGTTTAGTTTGTTGCTATTGCTTTCTTCATAACTTATACATGTTCCTATAACTATGAGATTATGCAACTACCGAATACCGGAGGAACACTTAGTGTGGTATCAAAC
>NW_021234815.1:0-1955 GCF_002162155.2 Triticum dicoccoides | reverse complement strand
TCTAATCTTGGTGATGATTCTGTGTTGAATGACTTATTGCATGTTTGCTTATTTAAGCATGTTGTAGCATGTAAATTTGATGCAAGTAAGGTTTATTCACCAATGTTGGGATGGTTTAATGATGAACATTGTCAATCTTTTGAAATGAGTAAGAGCTTCACTTATATGTGCAAACTGAGTTGCAATATTTTCATGCCTTCTACTTTTTGTGCTAATTTTTTGGCTTTAGATTTTATGAACTATGCAAGTTACTCATCTATTCATGTGTCATATATGCAAAAATCAAGGGAAGTAAAAATGGATGACATATACATATACAACATGTACACCTTGTCTCTTTTGTTAGCCACATTTCAGATTAAGCAACGCCGAGGACGGCTTTATTTTCAAGAAGGGGAGGATGATGAGGACATGACTACCTTGGATATGACCAAAAATATTGCATATATGCATATTTGTCAGGTGATTTCTAGTGCAAACTATGCAATAATCTATTTGTGTTATCTAGAACAAAAATACTTCACACACTTTTGTGTTTTGTCTAATTGCAGGTGTATGGGACATCTGTACAATCCACATATGAAGATAAAGAAGAAAGAGATGTTTATTTGCTGTCCAAAAAGTTCTCTCACGTCACTTTTGGCCCAAGAGAAGATAGAGTCCAAGTCTCTCACGTTCTGGATTCAGATTCGGAATGCACAGACATACCTGACTCAAAACGCACACAAGTTTTTCATACGGACTCCGAATTGGGTGATTCTTTTTTTGTTGGAAACTAGATTTCGTGCACTTTCCAACCCAATTGGAATCACCTTCAAATTCGTCCGGAGCGTTGAGTTGTGGACGAAACAATCTGATGCTGCAGCAGAATCCGAGTAAAACTACAAGTCCAAAGGTGTTACATCACCTCCACTTGGGCCCATTGGCCTTGTACGACCTAGATTTAGTTTTAGGCTGCCTTGGGACGTCCTCCCACCTCCTTGGCCGCCACCCCTTGCTCCTATATAAGTAGATCCAACTAGTAGCTTTTTCCTTGGGATTTGTTTAGTTAAAAGTTAGCCATTGCAACTTCGTGTATTTCGTTTGTGTCCAACGACCAGACCAAGACCGCTTATGGATCCCCACCATTATCAATACCTCATATATATTTGCAATATTCAGATTGCTTTATCATATTCTTGCTCGTTCTTCGATTGCTTGCAGGAATAGACCTTCGTGGTCAGGCTGACCGTGCTTCCGGCATCGTCAGTAACCTCAGGAGATTGGTTTAGCGATTGCTAAGGCGCAACATCGTGCACGTTTGTAGTCGGATCGTCAAAGTCGTCTCCACCAAATCGATAGTTATCATCTCATCGAAAGATCGGGACACCCCGCCTCTATCACCTTCATCATGGACACCACGTGCATCTTCTACTTCAACTGCACCAGCACCTCCATCCGGTGCCACCTCCAGCCGTGATACAAGAAAACAGGCACAACCACCATTATCTGCCAAGAGCGCACCTGCGGGGCCTGCACAGCGTTCTTCTTCTTCCATGGCATCAACAGGGCACACAAGTGATATTATTTGTCGTCGTTGTAAAGGAGGAGGTCATTATGCGAGAGAATGCAAATCTCCACGTGTGATGATTGCTACCGCGGATGGTGGATATGAGTCCGCTAGTGACTATGATGAGGAGACTTTGGCTCTTATTACACGTGAAGAACATGGTGGAGATGATTCTGATCATGAGACGCAATACATGGCTCCTGAAGACGCTGACAGGTATGAATGTTTAGTTGCTCAACGTGTTTTGAGTGTGCAGGTCACACAAGCTGAGCAAAATCAGAGGCACAATTTGTTCCATACCAAGGGAGTTGTGAAGGAACGTTCTGTGCGCGTCATCATAGACGGAGGGAGCTGCAACAACTTGGCTAGCATGGAGATGGTGGAGAAGCTTTCTCTCACCACAAGA
>NW_021234814.1:0-1897 GCF_002162155.2 Triticum dicoccoides | reverse complement strand
CTAGCACTGAGCATCATCAAACCGTAGCCAACTGTCCAGCTGGAAAGGAAGACTCTTTGATTGCGGTGTCCCAACAAACCGTAGCTCCTTCAGCTTTAGTGGCAAACTGTCCAGCTGGAAAGGAAGCCTCTCCAATTTTGGACAATTGTCAATCACAAGTCGCTCTAGGGATGGGAATTCCATACCCTTGTCCCCAATAGTTTCCAACGAGTAGTTACGAGTAAGACTGAGACTCTTGAGGCAACGAAATGTTTTTGTCTTGTCCTGTCCATTGCACAATTTGTCACCATGGCACCTCATAAATGCTTGCACTATACCAGAACAGGAAACTATATGAAGTTGTTCAAGGCGAGGCAAATACATAACCCAAGAGAGGTGCAATAGCCGTCCGCAGTAAAACAATTCCAAATGAATGAGCCTTGGGAATATAAATGCTGGAGTTGCTCCCATCCACTTTATCTCTCTCAAGGATCTCATCATAGTTAAGCTGAGGTTGTTGAGAGCACCAAAACAGTTGTTTGGTTGTTCCGTATCATGTCTTACTGTTATTTCTCGAGTGTCAATTTCTTCACTGATATCCAGTTCATACAAGGTCCTTTGTGCAAAGTCGGTTGATAAAATATCATTGAATGTACCTACGTCCAGCAGAGCCAAATATCTAACAGGGAGGTTCGCTTCTCCTAGTGACTCAAGCTGAGCAGAACCTTCGACCACAATACCAAGCGCTTTCAACTGAGGTAGGGTGCCCAACTCTCGGAATATTGACTCAGGTAGGGATAGGGTAGATTCTCTTAAGAAACTCCTCAAGTCTATTACCTGCAATGCTTTAAGGCTAGACACGACACCAGCTGGTATTCTCACGTAACCACCAGCAGACCATAGGTACAAGAACTTGAGGTTGATGAGCTTTCCAAAGGAGCGAGGCACTTCAGTTGCCCCAAATTCATTTCGTGACAAATCAAGGTATTCCAGCTTTACCAAGGAACATAATTCTTCCGGTATCCTCTTGACGTTGTTTCCGCTCAAATCCAGATATGTCGGTGAACTGCAATTCTTAATTGCTTCAACAATTATGCTTTCATCCAATTTGTTGTTCCGAAGGCACAAGATCCTCAGTTTTATGGGATCAAGATTGAACCTAATAGGAATCCTGTTGAACATCAAGGAGATGCACTCAGCTTTGTTCGAAAGGATAATAACTTTTTTTGTCTCTGCCACCTGGTGCAGCCACAATCCATTTGTTGTTGTTCTCACCAAAGTCATAAGATATCCATAAAGCCATATCACGAATCACATCATGCACTTTAACATATCCATTATATTCGCAGCCCTCTAGCATACAGCTGTAAGGTCAGCTATCAAACTATATGATTTTTGGAAGGAAGATTCTATATCCTGCTCATTCACTAGACCTAAGCCCATCCAACATTGAGCAAGGTCAACTTTGCGAATCATCGCATCCTCTGGCCACAATGCACAAGTCAAAAAACAACATCTCAAGGTGTCGTTTCTTAAATTGTCATAACTAAACTTCAGCTGCCTAAAAACATTAGTTTCCATACCAAGTTCTATTGGGTCTTTGTCGTCAGCGCATCATGATTGCTGCATATATTGGATGGCAGTTTCCCATTGATACTCATCTTTCCAATACATTGCCTTTCCAATAGTTATCAAAGCTAATGGCAAGCCTTTCAGTTCCCTCATAAGTTCTCTAGCAAGAGCTTCAATATGGGGACTAGAAAGAGTTTCTTCACCAATATTTTCTTCAAATAGCTGCCATGCCTCATGCTCCTGCATATATGCGACTTTTAACTCTTTCTTGACCTTCATTTGGCCACAAACTTTTCTTAATCTTGTTGTTAGCACCTGGACCCCATATTCCAATCATTCCAACTGT
>NW_021234813.1:0-695 GCF_002162155.2 Triticum dicoccoides | reverse complement strand
TAAAGGCCTACACCTTTAGTTCCGGTTCTTACACCAACCGAGACAGATGGGGCTCCACGTGACCGCTACGGCTTGCCGTGGCAGGGGGGCCTTTCGTCCCGGTTGGTAGCACCAACCAGGACCAATAAGCTACCACGCGTCAGCATTTGAGGGGCTAGGGTTTTTGTTTTTTTTCTGAAGGGGGGGGGGTTGTATGGTTAATTTTGGGGGGTTTCATATATTGTGTTAGGTAGCTAATTAATTAATAGAGAGAAGTGTCCTCACTTATCTTCGTGTTTGGTCGATGCTACGTACTATACGTATAGAGAGGCCCTCGACACGCTAGCCAGTAAGCAAATTAAGTAAACCATTAAGTACAGAAGTTCGTCATGAACATATGCATACAAACATAAGTGATATCAACCTCTCCTTCTCCGAGAGATAGGTCGAACAACAAGTTTCCGTATATCTATCCGGCGCTACTAGCTACATATATACAATATTAAGATCTCTTACAATATAATCCCCTAATTATATATGAGCTCAGCTTCCAGATGGTATTCTCCGGCTTTATTGATGACGTGGTCAAGAAAGAATCCCTCCAATTCCTCTTGACTTGCTTTGATGCGATCTTGTGGTAGGAGTTCATCCCGCATCTGCCACATCTAATTTGACGAAGGTGTCAATCACTAGTAGAATAACAACCATTTGTCCTG